>NW_026843646.1:12188591-12356091 GCF_030254825.1 Meriones unguiculatus | reverse complement strand
AGGGTTAGGTCAGGGCTGAGTAAGGGATAGGGTTAGGGTTAGGGTTAGGGTTAGGGTTAGGGGTTAGGGTTAGGGTTAGGGTTAGGGTTAGGGACTTAGGGTTAGGGTTAGGGTTATATCACTTTTCAGGTTTCCTGTTATAATAATTGAACAGGCAACACATATGTGAATTAGTTTACAAAGTTGTGCTTTGCGTTTCTGTTCTTTCAATGGAAACTTGTTTCTGTGCCGTACAGTGCGAGATAACACTTTTCAGTTTTCCTGTATTCCTAATTGAGCGAGCGGCACACAGGTGATTCCGTTTAAGAGTAGTGCTTTGCTTTTCTGTTCTTTCAATGGAAACTTGTTTCTGTGCCGTACAGTGCGAGATAAAACTTTTCGGTTTTCCTGTATTCCTAATTGTGCTAGCGAAACAAATGTGATTTAGTGTACAAAGTAGTGCTTTGGATTTCTGTTCTTCGGTTGGAAACTTGTTTCTGTGCTGTGCAGTGTGATATATCAGTTTTCAGTTTTCCTGTTGTAATAATTGAACGGGCGATACGTATGTGATTTAGTTTACAAAGTTGTGCTTTGCTTTTCTGTTCTTTCGATGGAAACTTGTTTCTGTGCCGTACAGTGCAAGATAACACTTTTCGGTTTTCCTGTATTCTTAATTGAGCGAGTGACACACATGTGATTCAGTTTACAAAGTAGTGCTTTTCATTTACGTTCTTTCGTTGGAAACTTGTTCCTGTTAGGAATAAGTTAGGGTTAGGGTTAGGGTTAGGGTTAGGGTTAGGGTTAGGGTTAGGGCTCGGTAAGGGATAGGGTTAGGATTAGGGTTAGGGTTAGGTTTAGGGTTAGGTTAGGGCTGGGTAAGGGATAGGGTTAGGGTTAGGGTTAGGGTTAGGGTTAGGGTTAGGGGTTAGGGTTAGGGTTAGGGTTAGGGTTAGGGACTTAGGGTTAGGGTTAGGGTTAGGGTTATATCACTTTTCAGGTTTCCTGTTATAATAATTGAACAGGCGACACATATGTGAATTAGTTTACAAAGTTGTGCTCTGCGTTTCTGTTCTTTCAATGGAAACTTGTTTCTGTGCCGTACAGTGCGAGATAACACTTTTCAGTTTTCCTGTATTCCTAATTGAGCGAGCGACACACAGGTGATTCGGTTTAAGAGTAGTGCTTTGCTTTTATGTTCTTTCGTTGGAAACTTGTTCTTGTGCTGTACAGTGAGATATATCACTTTTCAGTTTTCCTGTATTCCTAATGGAGCGAGTGACACACATGTGATTTAGTTTACAAATTAGTGATTTTCTTTTTTCATTTGAAACTTGTTCCTGTGCTGTACAATATGATATATCACTTTTCAGTTTTCCTGTTATAATAATTGAACAGGCGACACGTATGTGAATTCGTTTACAAAGTTGTGCTTTGAGTTTCTGTTCTTTCGATGGAAACTTGTTCCTGTGCTGTGCAGTGCGTTATATCACTTTTCAGTTTTCCTGTTATAATAATTGAACAGGCGACACATATGTGAATTAGTTTACAAAGTTGTGCTTTGCATTTCTGTTCTTTCTTTGGAAACTTGTTTCTGTGCCATACAGTGCGCTTTAAAACTTTTAGGTTTTCCTGTATTCCTAATTGTGCGAGCGACACAAATGTGATTTAGTGTACAAAGTAGTGCTTTGGATTTCTGTTCTTCGGTTGGAAACTTGTTTCTGTGCTGTACAGTGTGATATATCAGTTTTCAGTTTTCCTGTTGTAATAATTGAATGGGCGATACGTATGTGATTTAGTTTACAAAGTTGTGCTTTGCTTTTCTGTTCTTTCGATGGAAACTTGTTTCTGTGCCGTACAGTGCAAGATAACACTTTTCGGTTTTCCTGTATTCTTAATTGAGCGAGTGACACACATGTGATTCAGTTTACAAAGTAGTGCTTTTCATTTATGTTCTTTCGTTGGAAATTTGTTCCTCTTAGGAATAAGTTAGGGCTCGGTAAGTGATAGGGTTAGGGTTAGGGTTAGGGTTAGGGTTAGGGTTAGGGTTAGGGTTAGGGTTAGGGTTAGGGTTAGGGACTCATGGTTAGGGTTAGGGTTAGGGTTATATCACTTTTCAGGTTTCCTGTTATAATAATTGAACAGGCAACACATATGGGAATTAGTTTACAAAGTTGTGCTTTGCGTTTCTGTTCTTTCAATGGAAACTTGTTTCTGTGCCGTACAGTGCGAGATAACACTTTTCAGTTTTCCTGTATTCCTAATTGAGCGAGCGACACACAGGTGATTCCGTTTAAAAGTAGTGCTTTGCTTTTCTGGTCTTTCGTTGGAAACTTGTTCTTGTGCTGTACAGTGAGATATATCACTTTTCAGTTTTCCTGTATTCCGAATGGAGCGAGTGACACACATGTGATTTAGTTTACAAATTAGTGATTTTCTTTTTTCATTTGAAACTTGTTCCTGTGCTGTACAATATGATATATCACTTTTCAGTTTTCCTGTATTCTTAATTGAGCGAGTGACACACAAATGATTCAGTTTACAAAGTAGTGCTTTTCATTTACGTTCTTTCGTTGGAAACTTGTTCCTGTTAGGAATAAGTTAGGGTTAGGGTTAGGGTTAGGGTTAGGGTTAGGGTTAGCTTTAGGGCTCGGTAGGGGATAGGGTTAGGGTTAGGGGTAGGGTTAGAGTTAGGGTTAGGGTTAGGTTAGGGCTGGGTAAGGGATAGGGTTAGGGTTAGGGTTAGGGGTTAGGGTTAGGGTTAGGGTTAGGGTTAGGGTTAGGGTTAGGGACTTAGGGTTAGGGTTAGGGTTAGGGTTATATCACTTTTCAGGTTTCCTGTTATAATAATTGAACAGGCGACACATATGTGAATTAGTTTACAAAGTTGTGCTTTGCGTTTCTGTTCTTTCGATGGAAACTTGTTCCTGTGCTGTACAGTGCGTTATATCACTTTTCAGTTTTCCTGTTATAATAATTGAACAGGCGACACATATGTGAATTAGTTTACAAAGTTGTGCTTTGCATTTCTGTTCTTTCGATGGAAACTTGTTCCTGTGCTGTGCAGTGCGTTATATCACTTTTCAGTTTTCCTGTTATAATAATTGAACAGGGGACACGTATGTGAATTAGTTTACAAAGTTGTGCTTTGCAGTTCTGTTCTTTCTATGGAAACTTGTTTCTATGCCATACAGTGCGAGATAAAACTTTTCGGTTTTCCTGTATTCCTAATTGTACGAGCGACACAAATGTGATTTACTGTACAAAGTAGTGCTTTGGATTTCTGTTCTTCGGTTGGAAACTTGTTTCTGTGCTGTGCAGTGTGATATATCAGTTTTCAGTTTTCCTGTTGTAATAATAGAACGGGCGATATGTATGTGATTTAGTTTACAAAGTTGTGCTTTGCTTTTCTGTTCTTTCGATGGAAACTTGTTTCTGTGCCGTACAGTGCAAGATAACACTTTTCGGTTTTCCGGTATTCTTAATTGAGCGAGTGACACACATGTGATTCAGTTTACAAAGTAGTGCTTTTCATTTACGTTCTTTCGTTGGAAACTTGTTCCTGTTAGGAATAAGTTAGGGTTAGGGTTAGGGTTAGGTTTAGGGTTAGGGTTAGGGTTAGGGTTAGGGCTCGGTAAGGGATAGGGTTAGGGTTAGGGGTAGGGTTAGAGTTAGGGTTAGGGTTAGGTTAGGGATGGGTAAAGGATAGGGTTATGGTTAGGGTTAGGGGTTAGGGTTAGGGTTAGGGTTAGGGTTAGGGACTTAGGGTTAGGGTTAGGGTTAGGGTTATATCACTTTTCAGGTTTCCTGTTATAATAATTGAACAGGCGACACATATGTGAATTAGTTTACAAAGTTGTGCTTTGCGTTTCTGTTCTTTCAATGGAAACTTGTTTCTGTGCCGTACAGTGCGAGATAACACTTTTCAGTTTTCCTGTATTCCTAATTGAGCGAGCGACACACAGGTGATTCCGTTTAAAAGTAGTGCTTTGCTTTTCTGTTCTTTCGTTGGAAACTTGTTCTTGTGCTGTACAGTGAGATATATCACTTTTCAGTTTTTCTGTATTCCTAATGGAGCGAGTGACACACATGTGATTTAGTTTACAAATTAGTGATTTTCTTTTTTGTTCTTTCATTTGAAACTTGTTCCTGTGCTGTACAATATGATATATCACTTTTCAGTTTTCCTGTTATAATAATTGAACAGGCGACACGTATGTGAATTCGTTTACAAAGTTGTGCTTTGAGTTTCTGTTCTTTCGATGGAAACTTGTTCCTGTGCTGTACAGTGCGTTATATCACTTTTCAGTTTTCCTGTTATAATAATTGAAAAGGCGACATATATGTGAATTAGTTTACAAAGTTGTGCTTTGCGTTTCTGTTCTTTCGATGGAAAGTTGTTTCTATGCCATACAGTGCGTAATACAACTTTTCGGTTTTCCTGTATTCTTAATTGTACGAGCGACACAAATGTGATTTAGTGTACAAAGTAGTGCTTTGGATTTCTGTTCTTCGGTTGGAAACTTGTTTCTGTGCTGTGCAGTGTGATATATCAGTTTTCAGTTTTCCTGTTATAATAATTGAACAGGCGACACGTATGTGAATTCGTTTACAAAGTTGTGCTTTGAGTTTCTGTTCTTTCGATGGAAACTTGTTCCTGTGCTGTACAGTGCGTTATATCACTTTTCAGTTTTCCTGTTATAATAATTGAACAGGCAACACATATGTGAATTAGTTTACAAAGTTGTGCTTTGCGTTTCTGTTCTTTCAATGGAAACTTGTTTCTGTGCCGTACAGTGCGAGATAACACTTTTCAGTTTTCCTGTATTCCTAATTGAGCGAGCGACACACAGGTGATTCCGTTTAAGAGTAGTGCTTGGCTTTTCTGTTCTTTCGTTGGAAACTTGTTCTTGTGCTGTACAGTGAGATATATCACTTTTCAGTTTTCCTGTATTCCTAATGGAGCGAGTGACACACATGTGATTTAGTTTACAAATTAGTGATTTTCTTTTTTGTTCTTTCATTTGAAACTTGTTCCTGTGCTGTACAATAGGATATATCACTTTTCAGTTTTCCTGTTATAATAATTGAACAGGCGACACGTATGTGAATTCGTTTACAAAGTTGTGCTTTGAGTTTCTGTTCTTTCGATGGAAACTTGTTCCTGTGCTGTACAGTGCGTTATATAACTTTTCAGTTTTCCTGTTGTAATAATTGAATGGGCGATACGTATGTGATTTAGTTTACAAAGTTGTGCTTTGCTTTTCTGTTCTTTCGATGGAAACTTGTTTCTGTGCCTTACAGTGCAAGATAACACTTTTCGGTTTTCCTGTATTCTTAATTGAGCGAGTGACACACATGTGATTCAGTTTACAAAGTAGTGCTTTTCATTTACGTTCTTTCGTTGGAAACTTCTTCCTGTTAGGAATAAGTTAGGGTTAGGGTCAGGGTTAGGGTTAGGGTTAGGGTTAGGTTAGGGCTCGGTAAGGGATAGGGTTAGGGTTAGGGTTAGGGTTAGGGTTAGTTAGGGCTGGGTAAGGGATAGGGTTAGGGTTAGGGTTAGGGTTAGGGTTAGGGTTAGGGGTTAGGGTTAGGGTTAGGGTTAGGGTTAGGGACTTAGGGTTAGGGTTAGGGTTAGGGTTATATCACTTTTCAGGTTTCCTGTTATAATAATTGAACAGGCAACACATATGTGAATTAGTTTACAAAGTTGTGCTTTGCGTTTCTGTTCTTTCAATGGAAACTTGTTTCTGTGCCGTACAGTGCGAGATAACACTTTTCAGTTTTCCTGTATTCCTAATTGAGCGAGCGACACACAGGTGATTCCCTTTAAAAGTAGTGCTTTGCTTTTCTGTTCTTTCGTTGGAAACTTGTTCTTGTGCTGTACAGTGAGATATATCACTTTTCAGTTTTCCTGTATTCCTAATGGAGCGAGTGACACACATGTGATTTAGTTTACAAATTAGTGATTTTCTTTTTTGTTCTTTCATTTGAAACTTGTTCCTGTGCTGTACAATATGATATATCACTTTTCAGTTTTCCTGTTATAATAATTGAACAGGCGACACGTATGTGAATTCGTTTCCAAAGTTGTGCTTTGAGTTTCTGTTCTTTCGATGGAAACTTGATCCTGTGCTGTACAGTGCGTTATATCACTTTTCAGTTTTCCTGTTATAATAATTGAACAGGCGACACATATGTGAATTAGTTTACAAAGTTGTGCTTTGCGTTTCTGTTCTTTCTTTGGAAACTTGTTTCTGTGCCATACAGTGCGAGATAAAACTTTTCGGTTTTCCTGTATTCCTAATTGTGCGAGCGACACAAATGTGATTTAGTGTACAAAGTAGTGCTTTGGATTTCTGTTCTTCGGTTGGAAACTTGTTTCTGTGCTGTGCAGTTTGATATATCAGTTTTCAGTTTTCCTGTTGTAATAATTGAACAGGCGATACGTATGTGATTTAGTTTACAAAGTTGTGCTTTGCTTTTCTGTTCTTTCGATGGAAACTTGTTTCTGTGCTGTACAGTGCAAGATAACACTTTTCGGTTTTCCTGTATTCTTAATTGAGCGAGTGACACACATGTGATTCAGTTTACAAAGTAGTGCTTTTCATTTACGTTCTTTCGTTGGAAACTTCTTCCTGTTAGGAATAAGTTAGGGTTAGGGTCAGGGTTAGGGTTAGGGTTAGGGTTAGGTTAGGGCTCGGTAAGGGATAGGGTTAGGATTAGGGTTAGGGTTAGGGTTAGGTTAGGGCTGGGTAAGGGATAGGGTTAGGGTTAGGGTTAAGGTTAGGGTTAGGGGTTAGGGTTATGGTTAGGGTTAGGGTTAGGGTTAGGGACTTAGGGTTAGGGTTAGGGTTAGGGTTATATCACTTTTCAGGTTTCCTGTTATAATAATTGAACAGGCGACACATATGTGAATTAGTTTACAAAGTTGTGCTTTGCGTTTCTGTTCTTTCAATGGAAACTTGTTTCTGTGCCGTACAGTGCGAGATAACACTGTTCAGTTTTCCTGTATTCCTAATTGAGCGAGCGACACACAGGTGATTCCGTTTAAAAGTAGTCCTTTGCTTTTCTGTTCTTTCTTTGGAAACTTTTTCTTGTGCTGTACAGTGAGATATATCACTTTTCAGTTTTTCTGTATTCCTAATGGAGCGAGTGACACACATTTAATTTAGTTTATAAATTAGTGATTTTCTTTTTTGTTCTTTCATTTGAAACTTGTTCCTGTGCTGTACAATATGATATATCACTTTTCAGTTTTCCTGTTATAATAATTGAACAGGCGACACGTATGTGAATTCATTTACAAAGTAGTGCTTTGAGTTTCTGTTCTTTCGATGGAAACTTGTTCCTGTGCTGTGCAGTGCGTTATATCACTTTTCAGTTTTCATGTTATAATAATTGAACAGGGGACACGTATGTGAATTAGTTTACAAAGTCGTGCTTTGCATTTCTGTTCTTTCTTTGGAAACTTGTTTCTGTGCTGTGCAGTGCGTTATATCACTTTTCAGTTTTCCTGTTATAATAATTGAACAGGGGACTCGTATGTGAATTAGTTTACAAAGTTGTGCTTTGCATTTCTGTTCTTTCTTTGGAAACTTGTTTCTGTGCCTTACAGTGTGAGATAAAACTTTTCGGTTTTCCTGTATTCCTAATTGTGCGAGCGACACAAATGTGATTTAGTGTACAAAGTAGTGCTTTGGATTTCTGTTCTTCGGTTGGAAACTTGTTTTTGTGCTGTACAGTGTGATATATCCGTTTTCAGTTTTCCTGTTGTAATAATTGAATGGGCGATACGTATGTGATTTAGTTTACAAAGTTGTGCTTTGCTTTTCTGTTCTTTCGATGGAAACTTGTTTCTGTGCCGTACAGTGCAAGATAACACTTTTCGGTTTTCCTGTATTCTTAATTGAGCGAGTGACACAAATGTGATTCAGTTTACAAAGTAGTGCTTTTCATTTACGTTCTTTCGTTGGAAACTTGTTCCTGTTAGGAATAAGTTAGGGTTAGGGTTAGGGTTGGGGTTAGGGTTAGGGCTCGGTAAGGGATAGGGTTAGGATTAGGGTTAGCGTTAGGGTTAGGGTTAGGTTAGGGCTGGGTAAGAAATAGGGTTAGGGTTAGGGTTAGGGTTAGGGTTAGGGGTTAGGGTTAGGGTTAGGGTTAGGGTTAGGGACTTAGGGTTAGGGTTAGGGTTATATCACTTTTCAGGTTTCCTGTTATAATAATTGAACAGGCGACACATATGTGAATTAGTTTACAAAGTTGTGCTTTGCGTTTCTGTTCTTTCAATGGAAACTTGTTTCTGTGCCGTACAGTGCGAGATAACACTTTTCAGTTTTCCTGTATTCCTAATTGAGCGAGCGACACACAGGTGATTCCGTTTAAAAGTAGTGCTTTGCTTTTCTGGTCTTTCGTTGGAAACTTGTTCTTGTGCTGTACAGTGAGATATATCACTTTTCAGTTTTCCTGTATTCCTAATGGAGCGAGTGACACACATGTGATTTAGTTTACAAATTAGTGATTTTCTTTTTTGTTCTTTCATTTGAAACTTGTTCCTGTGCTGTACAATATGATATATCACTTTTCAGTTTTCCTGTTATAATAATTGAACAGGCGACACATATGTGAATTAGTTTACAAAGTGGTGCTTTGCGTTTCTGTTCTTTCGATGGAAACTTGTTCCTGTGCTGTGCAGTGCGTTATATCACTTTTCAGTTTTCCTGTTATAATAATTGAACAGGGGACACGTATGTGAATTAGTTTACAAAGTTGTGCTTTGCAGTTCTGTTCTTTCTATGGAAACTTGTTTCTATGCCATACAGTGCGAGATAAAACTTTTCGGTTTTCCTGTATTCCTAATTGTACGAGCGACACAAATGTGATTTAGTGTACAAAGTAGTGCTTTGGATTTCTGTTCTTCGGTTGGAAACTTGTTTCTGTGCTGTGCAGTGTGATATATCAGTTTTCAGTTTTCCTGTTGTAATAATTGAACGGGCGATACGTATGTGATTTAGTTTACAAAGTTGTGCTTTGCTTTTCTGTTCTTTCGATGGAAACTTGTTTCTGTGCCGTACAGTGCCAGATAACACTTTTCGGTTTTCCTGTATTCTTAATTGAGCGAGTGACACACATGTGATTCAGTTTACAAAGTAGTGCTTTTCATTTACGTTCTTTCATTGGAAACTTGTTCCTGTTAGGAATAAGTTAGGGTTAGGGTCAGGGTTAGGGTTAGGGTTAGGGTTAGGTTAGGGCTCGGTAAGGGATAGGGTTAGGGTTAGGGTTAGGGTTAGGGTTAGGGTTAGGTTAGGGCTGGGTAAGGGATAGGGTTAGGGTTAGGGTTAGGGTTAGGGTTAGGGTTAGGGTTAGGGCTCGGTAGAGGATAGGGTTAGGGTTAAGGGTATGGTTTGGGTTAGGGTTAGGTTAGGGCTGGGTAAGGGATAGGGTTAGGGTTAGGGTTAGGGTTAGGGTTAGGGTTAGGGTTAGGGTTAGGGTTAGGGGTTAGGGTTAGGGTTAGGGTTAGGGTTAGGGTTAGGGACTTAGGGTTAGGGTTAGGGTTAGGGTTATATCACTTTTCAGGTTTCCTGTTATAATAATTGAACATTCAACACATATGTGATTTAGTTTACAAAGTTGTGCTTTGCGTTTCTGTTCTTTCAATGGAAACTTGTTTCTGTGCCGTACAGTGCGAGATAACACTTTTCAGTTTTCCTGTATTCCTAATTGAGCGAGCGACACACAGGTGATTCCGTTTAAGAGTAGTGCTTTGCTTTTCTGTTCTTTCGTTGGAAACTTGTTCTTGTGCTGTACAGTGAGATATATCACTTTTCAGTTTTTCTGTATTCCTAATGGAGCGAGTGACACACATGTGATTTAGTTTACAAATTAGTGATTTTCTTTTTTGTTCTTTCATTTGAAACTTGTTCTTGTGCTGTACAATATGATATATCACTTTTCAGTTTTCCTGTTATAATAATTGAACAGGGGACACGTATGTGAATTCGTTTACAAAGTTGTGCTTTGCGTTTCTGTTCTTTCGATGGAAACTTGTTCCTGTGCTGTGCAGTGTGTTATATCACTTTTCAGTTTTCCTGTTATAATAATTGAACAGGGGACACGTATGTGAATTAGTTTACAAAGTTGTGCTTTGCATTTCTGTTCTTTCTTTGGAAACTTGTTTCTGTGCTGTGCAGTGCGTTATATCACTTTTCAGTTTTCCTGTTATAATAATTAAACAGGGGACACGTATGTGAATTAGTTTACAAAGTTGTGCTTTGCTTTTCTGTTCTTTCGATGGAAACTTGTTTCTGTGCCGTACAGTGCAAGATAACACTTTTCGGTTTTCCTGTATTCTTAATTGAGCGAGTGACACAAATGTGATTCAGTTTACAAAGTAGTGCTTTTCATTTACGTTCTTTCGTTGGAAACTTGTTCCTGTTAGGAATAAGTTAGGGTTAGGGTTAGGGTTAGGGTTAGGGTTAGGGTTAGGGTTAGGGCTCGGTAAGGGATAGGGTTAGGATTAGGGTTAGGGTTAGGGTTAGGGTTAGTTTAGGGCTGGGTAAGGGATAGGGTTAGGGTTAGGGTTAGGGTTAGGGGTAGGGGTTAGGGTTTGGGTTAGGGTTAGGGTTAGGGACTTAGGGTTAGGGTTAGGGTTAGGGTTATATCACTTTTCAGGTTTCCTGTTATAATAATTGAACAGGCGACACATATGTGAATTAGTTTACAAAGTTGTGCTTTGCGTTTCTGTTCTTTCAATGGAAACTTGTTTCTGTGCCGTACAGTGCGAGATAACACTTTTCAGTTTTCCTGTATTCCTAATTGAGCGAGCGACACACAGGTGATTCCGTTTAAAAGTAGTGCTTTGCTCTTCTGTTCTTTCGTTGGAAACTTGTTCTTGTGCTGTACAGAGATATATCACTTTTCAGTTTTCCTGTATTCCTAATGGAGCGAGTGACACACATGTGATTTAGTTTACAAATTAGTGATTTTCTTTTTTGTTCTTTCATTTGAAACTTGTTCCTGTGCTGTACAATATGATATATCACTTTTCAGTTTTCCTGTTATAATAATTGAACAGGCGACACGTATGTGAATTCGTTTACAAAGTTGTGCTTTGAGTTTCTTTTCTTTCGATGGAAACTTGTTCCTGTGCTGTGCAGTGCGTTATATCACTTTTCAGTTTTCCTGTTATAATAATTGAACAGGCGACACATATGTGAATTAGTATACAAAGTGGTGCTTTGCGTTTCTGTTCTTTCGATGGAAACTTGTTCCTGTGCTGTGCAGTGCGTTATATCACTTTTCAGTTTTCCTGTTATAATAATTGAACAGGGGACACGTATGTGAATTAGTTTACAAAGTTGTGCTTTGCAGTTCTGTTCTTTCTATGGAAACTTGTTTCTATGCCATACAGTGCGCTTTAAAACTTTTCGGTTTTCCTGTATTCCTAATTGTGCGAGCGACACAAATGTGATTTAGTGTACAAAGTAGTGCATTGGATTTCTGTTCTTCGGTTGGAAACTTGTTTCTGTGCTGTACAGTGTGATATATCAGTTTTCAGTTTTCCTGTTGTAATAATTGAATGGGCGACACGTATGTGATTTAGTTTACAAAGTTGTGCTTTGCTTTTCTGTTCTTTCGATGGAAACTTGTTTCTGTGCCGTACAGTGCAAGATAACACTTTTCGGTTTTCCTGTATTCTTAATTGAGCGAATGACACACATGTGATTCAGTTTACAAAGTAGTGCTTTTCATTTACGTTCTTTCGTTGGAAACTTGTTCCTGTTAGGAATAAGTTAGGGTTAGGGTCAGGGTTAGGGTTAGGGTTAGGGTTAGGTTAGGGCTCGGTAAGGGATAGGGTTAGGGTTAGGGTTAGGGTTAGGGTTAGGGTTGGGGTTATGGTTAGGGTTAGGGTTAGGGTTAGGGACTTAGGGTTAGGGTTAGGGTTAGGGTTATATCACTTTTCAGGTTTCCTGTTATAATAATTGAACAGGCGACACATATGTGAATTAGTTTACAAAGTTGTGCTTTGCGTTTCTGTTCTTTCAATGGAAACTTGTTTCTGTGCCGTACAGTGCGAGATAACACTTTTCAGTTTTCCTGTATTCCTAATTGAGCGAGCGACACACAGGTGATTCCGTTTAAAAGTAGTGCTTTGCTTTTCTGTTCTTTCGTTGGAAACTTGTTCTTGTGCTGTACAGTGAGATATATCACTCTTCAGTTTTCCTGTATTCCTAATGGAGCGAGTGACACACATGTGATTTAGTTTACAAATTAGTGATTTTCTTTTTTGTTCTTTCATTTGAAACTTGTTCCTGTGCTGTACAATATGATATATCACTTTTCAGTTTTCCTGTTATAATAATTGAACAGGCGACACGTATGTGAATTCGTTTACAAAGTTGTGCTTTGCGTTTCTGTTCTTTCGATGGAAACTTTTTCCTGTGCTGTGCAGTGCGTTATATCACTTTTCAGTTTTCCTGTTATAATAATTGAACAGGGGACACGTATGTGAATTAGTTTACAAAGTTGTGCTTTGCATTTCTGTTCTTTATTTGGAAACTTGTTTCTGTGCCATACAGTGCGAGATAAAACTTTTCGGTTTTCCTGTATTCCTAATTGTGCGAGCGACACAAATGTGATTTAGTGTACAAAGTAGTGATTTGGATTTCTGTTCTTCGGTTGGAAACTTGTTTCTGTGCTGAACAGTGTGATATATCAGTTTTCAGTTTTCCTGTTGTAATAATTGAACGGGCGATACGTATGTGATTTAGTTTACAAAGTTGTGCTTTGCTTTTCTGTTCTTTCGATGGAAACTTGTTTCTGTGCCTTACAGTGCAAGATAACACTTTTCGGTTTTCCTGTATTCTTAATTGAGCGAGTGACACACATGTGATTCAGTTTACAAAGTAGTGCTTTTCATTTAAGTTCTTTCGTTGGAAACTTGTTCCTGTTAGGAATAAGTTAGGGTTAGGGTTAGGGTTAGGGTTAGGGTTAGGGTTAGGGTTAGGGCTCGGTAAGAGAGAGGGTTAGGATTAGGGTTAGGGTTAGGTTAGGGCTGGGTAAGGGAAAGGGTTAGGGTTAGGGTAAGGGTTAGGGTTAGGTTTAGGGTTAGGGGTTAGGGTTAGGGTTAGGGTTAAGGTTAGGGACTTAGGTTAGGGTTAGGGTTATATCACTTTTCAGGTTTCCTGTTATAATAATTGAACAGGCGACACATCTGTGAATTAGTTTACAAAGTTGTGCTTTGCGTTTCTGTTCTTTCAATGGAAACTTGTTTCTGTCCCGTACAGTGCGAGATAACACTTTTCAGTTTTCCTGTATTCCTAATTGAGCGAGCGACACACAGGTGATTCCGTTTAAAAGTAGTGCTTTGCTTTTCTGTTCTTTCGTTGGAAACTTGTTCTTTTGCTGTACAGTGAGATATATCACTTTTCAGTTTTTCTGTATTCCTAATGGAGCGAGTGACACACATGTGATTTAGTTTACAAATTAGTGATTTTCTTTTTTGTTCTTTCATTTGAAACTTGTTCCTGTGCTGTACAATATGATATATCACTTTTCAGTTTTCCTGTTATAATAATTGAACAGGCGACACGTATGTGAATTCGTTTACAAAGTTGTGCTTTGAGTTTCTTTTCTTTCGATGGAAACTTGTTTCTATGCCATACAGTGCGAGATAAAACTTTTCGGTTTTCCTGTATTCCTAATTGTACGAGCGACACAAATGTGATGTAGTGTACAAAGTAGTGCTTTGGATTTCTGTTCTTCGGTTGGAAACTTGTTTCTGTGCTGTGCAGTGTGATATATCAGTTTTCAGTTTTCCTGTTGTAAAAATTAAACGGGCGATACGTATGTGATTTAGTTTACAAAGTTGTGCTTTGCTTTTCTGTTCTTTCGATGGAAACTTGTTTCTGTGCCGTACAGTGCAAGATAACACTTTTCGGTTTTCCTGTATTCTTAATTGAGCGAGTGACACACATGTGATTCAGTTTACAAAGTAGTGCTTTTCATTTACGTTCTTTCGTTGGAAACTTGCTCCTGTTAGGAATAAGTTAGGGTTAGGGTCAGGGTTAGGGTTAAGGTTAGGGTTAGGTTAGGGCTCAGTAAGGGATAGGGTTAGGATTAGGGTTAGGGTTAGGTTAGGGCTGGGTAAGGGATAGGGTTAGGGTTAGGGTTAGGGTTAGGGTTAGCGTTAGGGTTAGGGGTTATGGTTAGGGTTAGGGTTAGGGTTATGGTTAGGGTTAGGGACTTAGGGTTAGGGTTAGGGTTAGGGTTATATCACTTTTCAGGTTTCCTGTTATAATAATTGAACAGGCGACACATATGTGAATTAGTTTACAAAGTTGTGCTTTGCGTTTCTGTTCTTTCAATGGAAACTTGTTTCTGTGCCGTACAGTGCGAGATAACACTTTTCAGTTTTCCTGTATTCCTAATTGAGCGAGCGACACACAGGTGATTCCGTTTAAAAGTAGTGCTTTGCTTTTCTGATCTTTCGTTGGAAACTTGTTCTTGTGCTGTACAGTGAGATATATCACTTTTCAGTTTTTCTGTATTCCTAATGGAGCGAGTGACACACATGTGATTTAGTTTACAAATTAGTGATTTTCTTTTTTGTTCTTTCATTTGAAACTTGTTCCTGTGCTGTACAATATGATATATCACTTTTCAGTTTTCCTGTTATAGTAATTGAACAGGCGACACGTATGTGAATTCGTTTCCAAAGTTGTGCTTTGAGTTTCTGTTCTTTCGATGGAAACTTGATCCTGTGCTGTACAGTGCGTTATATCACTTTTCAGTTTTCCTGTTATAATAATTGAACAGGCGACACATATGTGAATTAGTTTACAAACTTGTGCTTTGTGTTTCTGTTCTTTCGATGGAAACTTGTTCCTGTGCTGTGCAGTGCGTTATATCACTTTTCAGTTTTCCTGTTATAATAATTGAACAGGGGACACGTATGTGAATTAGTTTACAAAGTTGTGCTTTGCAGTTCTGTTCTTTCTATGGAAACTTGTTTCTATGCCATACAGTGCGAGATAAAACTTTTCGGTTTTCCTGTATTCCTAATTGTGTGAGCGACACAAATGTGATTTAGTGTACAAAGTAGTGCTTTGGATTTCTGTTCTTCGGTTGCAAACTTGTTTCTGTGCTGTGCAGTGTGATATATCAGTTTTCAGTTTTCCTGTTGTAATAATTGAACGGGCGATACGTATGTGATTTAGTTTACAAAGTTGTGCTTTGCTTTTCTGTTCTTTCGATGGAAACTTGTTTCTGTGCCATACAGTGCAAGATAACACTTTTCGGTTTTCCTGTATTCTTAATTGAGCGAGTGACACACATGTGATTCAGTTTACAAAGTAGTGCTTTTCATTTACGTTCTTTCGTTGGAAACTTGCTCCTGTTAGGAATAAGTTAGGGTTAGGGTCAGGGTTAGGGTTAGGGTTAGGGTTAGGTTAGGGCTCGGTAAGGGATAGGGTTAGGATTAGGGTTAGTGTTAGGGTTAGGTTAGGGCTGGGTAAGGGATAGGGTTAGGGTTAGGGTTAGGGTTAGGGTTAGGGTTAGGGTTAGGGACTTAGGGTTAGGGTTAGGGTTAGGGTTATATCACTTTTCATGTGTCCTGTTATAATAATTGAACAGGCGACACATATGTGAATTAGTTTACAAAGTTGTGCTTTGCGTTTCTGTTCTTTCAATGGAAACTTGTTTCTGTGCCGTACAGTGCGAGATAACACTTTTCAGTTTTCCTGTATTCCTAATTGAGCGAGCGACACACAGGTGATTCCGTTTAAGAGTAGTGCTTTGCTTTTCTGTTCTTTCGTTGGAAACTTGTTCTTGTGCTGTACAGTGAGATATATCACTTTTCAGTTTTTCTGTATTCCTAATGGAGCGAGTGACACACATGTGATTTAGTTTACAAATTAGTGATTTTCTTTTTTGTTCTTTCATTTGAAACTTGTTCCTGTGCTGTACAATATGATATATCACTTTTCAGTTTTCCTGTTATAATAATTGAACAGGCGACACGTATGTGAATTCGTTTACAAAGTTGTGCTTTGAGTTTCTGTTCTTTCGATGGAAACTTGTTCCTGTGCTGTACAGTGCGTTATATAACTTTTCAGTTTTCCTGTTATAATAATTGAACAGGCGACATATATGTGAATTAGTTTACAAAGTTGTGCTTTGCGTTTCTGTTCTTTCGATGGAAACTTGTTCCTGTGCTGTACAGTGCGCTTTAAAACTGTTCGGTTTTCCTGTATTCCTAATTGTGCGAGCGACACAAATGTGATTTAGTGTACAAAGTAGTGCTTTGGATTTATGTTCTTCGGTTGGAAACTTGTTTCTGTGCTGTACAGTGTGATATATCAGTTTTCAGTTTTCCTGTTATAATAATTGAACAGGGGACACGTATGTGAATTAGTTTACAAAGTTGTGCTTTGCATTTCTGTTCTTTCTTTGGAAACTTGTTTCTGTGCCATACAGTGCGAGATGAAACTTTTCGGTTTTCCTGTATTCCTAATTGTGCGAGCGACACAAATGTGATTTAGTGTACAAAGTAGTGCTTTGGATTTCTGTTCTTCGGTTGGAAACTTGTTTCTGTGCTGTACAGTGTGATATATCAGTTTTCAGTTTTCCTGTTGTAATAATTGAATGGGCGACACGTATGTGATTTAGTTTACAAAGTTGTGCTTTGCTTTTCTGTTCTTTCGATGGAAACTTGTTTCTGTGCCGTACAGTGCAAGATAACACTTTTCGATTTTCCTGTATTCTTAATTGAGCGAGTGACACACATGTGATTCAGTTTACAAAGTAGTGCTTTTCATTTATGTTCTTTCGTTGGAAACTTGTTCCTGTTAGGAATAAGTTAGGGTTAGGTTCAGGGTTAGGGTTAGGGTTAGGGTTAGGTTAGGGCTCGGTAAGGGATAGGGTTAGGATTAGGGTTAGGGTTAGGGTTAGGTTAGGGCTGGGTAAGAGATAGGGTTAGAGGTTAGGGGTAGGGTTAGGGTTAGGGTTAGGGACTTAGGGTTAGGGTTAGGGTTATATCAGTTTTCAGGTTTCCTGTTATAATAATTGAACAGGCGACACATATGTGAATTAGTTTACAAAATTTTGCTTTGCGTTTCTGTTCTTTCAATGGAAACTTGTTTCTGTGCTGTACAGTGCGAGATAACACTTTTCAGTTTTCCTGTATTCCTAAATGAGCGAGCGACACACAGGTGATTCCATTTAAAAGTAGTGCTTTGATTTTTGTTCTTTCGTTGGAAACTTGTTCTTGTGCTGTACAGTGAGATATATCACTTTTCAGTTTTTCTGTATTCCTAATGGAGCGAGTGACACACATGTGATTTAGTTTACAAATTAGTGATTTTCTTTTTTGTTCTTTCATTTGAAACTTGTTCCTGTGCTGTACAATATGATATATCACTTTTCAGTTTTCCTGTTATAATAATTGAACAGGCGACACGTATGTGAATTCGTTTACAAAATTGTGCTTTGAGTTTCTGTTCTTTCGATGGAAACTTGTTCCTGTGCTGTACAGTGCGTTATATCACTTTTCAGTTTTCCTGTTATAATAATTGAACAGGGGACACGTATGTGAATTAGTTTACAAAGTTGTGCTTTGCAGTTCTGTTCTTTCTATGGAAACTTGTTCCTGTGCTGTGCAGTGCGTTATATCACTTTTCAGTTTTCCTGTTATAATAATTGAACAGGGGACACGTATGTGAATTAGTTTACAAAGTTGTGCTTTGCAGTTCTGTTCTTTCTATGGAAACTTGTTTCTATGCCATACAGTGCGAGATAAAACTTTTCGGTTTTCCTGTATTCCTAATTGTACGAGCGACACAAATGTGATTTAGTGTACAAAGTAGTGCTTTGGATTTCTGTTCTTCGGTTGCAAACTTTTTTCTGTGCTGTGCAGTGTGATATATCAGTTTTCAGTTTTCCTGTTGTAATAATTGAACGGGCGATACGTATGTGATTTAGTTTACAAAGTTGTGCTTTGCTTTTCTGTTCTTTCGATGGAAACTTGTTTCTGTGCCGTACAGTGCAAGATAACACTTTTCGGTTTTCCTGTATTCTTAATTGAGCGAGTGACACACATGTGATTCAGTTTACAAAGTAGTGCTTTTCATTTACGTTCTTTCGTTGGAAACTTGTTCCTGTTAGGAATAAGTTAGGGTTAGGGTCAGGGTTAGGGTTAGGGTTAGGGTTAGGTTAGGGCTCGGTAAGGGATAGGGTTAGGATTAGGGTTAGGGTTAGGGTTAGGTTAGGGCTGGGTAAGGGATAGGGTTAGGGTTAGGGTTAGGGTTACGGTTAGGGGTTAGGGTTAGGCTTAGGGTTAGGGTTAGGGTCAGGGTTAGGGACTTAGGGTTAGTGTTAGGGTTAGGGTTATATCACTTTTCATGTTTCCTGTTATAATAATTGAACAGGCGACACATATGTGAATTAGTTTACAAAGTTGTGCTTTGCGTTTCTGTTCTTTCAATGGAAACTTGTTTCTGTGCCGTACAGTGCGAGATAACACTTTTCAGTTTTCCTGTATTCCTAATTGAGCGAGCGACACACAGGTGATTCCGTTTAAAAGTACTGCTTTGCTTTTCTGTTCTTTCGTTGGAAACTTGTTCTTGTGCTGTACAGTGAGATATATCACTTTTCAGTTTTTCTGTATTCCTAATGGAGCGAGTGACACACATGTGATTTAGTTTACAAATTAGTGATTTTCTTTTTTGTTCTTTCATTTGAAATTTGTTCCTGTGCTGTACAGTATGATATATCACTATTCAGTTTTCCTGTTATAATAATTGTACAGGCGACACGTATGTGAATTCGTTTACAAAGTTGTGCTTTGAGTTTCTGTTCTTTCGATGGAAACTTGTTCCTGTGCTGTGCAGTGCGTTATATCACTTTTCAGTTTTCCTGTTATAATAATTGAACAGGCGACACATATGTGAATTAGTTTACAAAGTTGTGCTTTGCATTTCTGTTCTTTCTTTGGAAACTTGTTTCTGTGCCATACAGTGCGCTTTAAAACTTTTCGGTTTTCCTGTATTCCTAATTGTGCGAGCGACACAAATGTGATTTAGTGTACAAAGTAGTGCTTTGGATTTCTGTTCTTCGGTTGGAAACTTGTTTCTGTCCTGTACAGTGTGATATATCAGTTTTCAGTTTTCCTGTTGTAATAATTGAATGGGCGATACGTATGTGATTTAGTTTACAAAGTTGTGCTTTGCTTTTCTGTTCTTTCGATGGAAACTTGTTTCTGTGCCATACAATGCAAGATAACACTTTTCGATTTTCCTGTATTCTTAATTGAGCGAGTGACACACATGTGATTCAGTTTACAAAGTAGTGCTTTTCATTTATGTTCTTTCGTTGGAAACTTGTTCCTGTTAGGAATAAGTTAGGGTTAGGGTCAGGGTTAGGGTTAGGGTTAGGGTTAGGTTAGGGCTCGGTAAGGGATAGGGTTACGATTAGGGTTAGGGTTAGGGTTAGGTTAGGGCTGGGTAAGGGATAGGGTTAGGGTTAGGGTTAGAGGTTAGGGTTAGGGTTAGGGTTAGGGTTAGGGTTAGGGTTAGGGTTAGGGACTTAGGATTAGGGTTAGGGTTACGGTTATATCACTTTTCAGGTTTCCGGTTATAATAATTGAACAGGCGACACATATGTGAATTAGTTTACAAAGTTGTGCTTTGCGTTTCTGTTCTTTCAATGGTAACTTGTTTCTGTGCCGTACAGTGCGAGATAACACTTTTCAGTTTTCCTGTATTCCTAATTGAGCGAGCGACACACAGGTGACACACAAACTTGTTCCTGTGTTGTACAATATGATATATCACTTTTCAGTTTTCCGTTTAAAAGTAGTGCTTTGCTTTCCTGTTCTTTCGTTGGAAACTTGTTCTTGTGCTGTACAGTGAGATATATCACTTTTCAGTTTTTCTGTATTCCTAATGGAGCGAGTTTCACACATGTGATTTAGTTTACAAATTAGTGATTTTCTTTTTTGTTCTTTCATTTGAAACTTGTTCCTGTGCTGTACAATATGATATATCACTTTTCAGTTTTCCTGTTATAATAATTGAACAGGCGACATATATGTGAATTAGTTTACAAAGTTGTGCTTTGCCTTTCTGTTCTTTCCATGGAAATTTGTTCCTGTGCTGTGCAGTGTGTTTTATCACTTTTCAGTTTTCCTGTTATAATAATTGAACAGGGGACACGTATGTGAATTAGTTTACAAAGTTGTGCTTTGCATTTCTGTTCTTTCTTTGGAAACTTGTTTCTGTGCCATAAGGTGCGCTTTAAAACTTTTCGGTTTTCCTGTATTCCTAATTGTGCGAGCGACACAAATGTGATTTAGTGTACAAAGTAGTGCTTTGGATTTCTGTTCTTCGGTTGGAAACTTGTTTCTGTGCTGTACAGTGTGATATATCAGTTTTCAGTTTTCCTGTTGTAATAATTGAATGGGCGATACGTATGTGATTTAGTTTACAAAGTTGTGCTTTGCTTTTCTGTTCTTTCGATGGAAACTTGTTTCTGTGCCGTACAGTGCAAGATAACACTTTTCGGTTTTCCTGTATTCTTAATTGAGCGAGTGACACACATGTGATTCAGTTTACAAAGTAGTGCTTTTCATTTACGTTCTTTCGTTGGAAACTTGTTCCTGTTAGGAATAAGTTAGGGTTAGGGTCAGGGTTAGGGTTAGGGTTAGGTTAGGGCTGGGTAAAAGATAGGGTTAGGGTTAGGGTTAGGGTTAGGGTTAGGGTTAGGGGTTAGGGTTAGGGTTAGGGTTAGGGACTTAGGGTTAGTGTTAGGGTTAGGGTTATATCACTTTTCAGGTTTCCTGTTATAATAAGTGAACAGGCAACACATATGTGAATTAGATTACAAAGTTGTGCTTTGCGTTTCTGTTCTTTCAATGGAAACTTGTTTCTGTGCCGTGCAGTGCGAGATAACACTTTTCAGTTTTCCTGTATTCCTAATTGAGCGAGCGACACACAGGTGATTCCGTTTAAAAGTAGTGCTTTGCTTTTCTGGTCTTTCGTTTGAAACTTGTTCTTGTGCTGTACAGTGAGATATATCACTTTTCAGTTTTCCTGTATTCCTAATGGAGCGAGTGACACACATGTGATTTAGTTTACAAATTAGTGATTTTCTTTTTTGTTCTTTCATTTGAAACTTGTTGCTGTGCTGTACAATATGATATATCACTTTTCAGTTTTCCTGTTATAATAATTGAACAGGCGACACGTATGTGAAATCGTTTACAAAGTTGTGCTTTGCGTTTCTGTTCTTTCGATGGAAACTTTTTCCTGTGCTGTGCAGTGCGTTATATCTCTTTTCAGTTTTCCTGTTATAATAATTGAACAGGGGACACGTATGTGAATTAGTTTACAAAGTTGTGCTTTGCAGTTTTGTTCTTTCTATGGAAACTTGTTTCTGTGCCATACAGTGCGAGATAAAACTTTTCGGTTTTCCTGTATTCTTAATTGAGCGAGTGACACACATGTGATTCAGTTTACAAAGTAGTGCTTTTTATTTACGTTCTTTCGTTGGAAACTTGTTCCTGTTAGGAATAAGTTAGGGTTAGGGTCAGGGTTAGGGTTAGGGTTAGGTTAGGGGTTAGGGTTAGGGTTAGGGTAAAGTTTAGGGTCTTAGCGTTAGGGTTAGGGTTATATCACTTTTCAGGTTTCCTGTTATAATAATTGAACAGGCGACACATATGTGAAATAGTTTACAAAGTTGTGCTTTGCGTTTCTGTTCTTTCAATGGAAACTTGTTTCTGTGCCGTACAGTGCGAGATAACACTTTTCAGTTTTCCTGTATTCCTAATTGAGCGAGCGACACACAGGTGATTCCGTTTAAAAGTAGTGCTTTGCTTTCCTGTTCTTTCGTTGGAAACTTGTTCTTGTGCTGTACAGTGAGATATATCACTTTTCAGTTTTCCTGTATTCCTAATGGAGAGAGTGACAGACGTGATTTAGTTTACAAATTAGTGATTTTCTTTTTTGTTCTTTCATTTGAAACTTGTTCCTGTGCTGTACAATATGATATATCACTTTTCAGTTTTCCTGTTATAATATTTGAACATGTGACACGTATGTGAATTCGTTTAAAAGTTGTGCTTTGCGTTTCTGTTCTTTCGATGGAAACTTGTTCCTGTGCTGTGCAGTGCGTTATATCACTTTTCAGTTTTCCTGTTATAATAATTGAACAGGGGACACGTATGTGAATTAGTTTACAAAGTCGTGCTTTGCAGTTGTGTTCTTTCTATGGAAACTTGTTTCTGTGCCATACAGTGCCAGATAAAACTTTTCGGTTTTCCTGTATTCCTAATTGTGCGAGCGACACAAATGTGATTTAGTGTACAAAGTAGTGCTTTGGATTTCTGTTCTTCGGTTGGAAACTTGTTTCTGTGCTGTACAGTGTGAAATATCAGTTTTCAGTTTTCCTGTTGTAATAATTGAATTGGCGATACGTATGTGATTTAGTTTACAAAGTTGTGCTTTGCTTTTCTGTTCTTTCGATGGAAACTTGTTTCTGTGCCTTACAGTGCAAGACAGCACTTTTCGGTTTTCGAGTATTCTTAATTGAGCGAGTGATACACATGTGATTCAGTTTACAAAGTAGTGCTTTTCATTTACGTTCTTTCGTTGGAAACTTGTTCCTGTTAGGAATAAGTTAGGGTTAGCGTCAGGGTTAGGGTTAGGGTTAGGGTTAGGGTTAGGGTTAGGTTAGGGCTCGGTAAGGGATAGGGTTAGGGTTAGGGTTAGGGTTAGGGTTAGGTTAGGGCTGGGTAAGGGATAGGGTTAGGTTTAGGGTTAGGGTTAGGGTTAGGGTTAGGGGTTAGGGTTAGGGTTAGGGTTAGGGACTTATGGTTAGGGTTAGGGTTAGGGTTATATCACTTTTCAGGTTTCCTGTTATAATAATTGAACAGGCAACACATATGTGAATTAGATTACAAAGTTGTGCTTTGCGTTTCTGTTCTTTCAATGGAAACATGTTTCTGTGCCGTACAGTGCGAGATAACACTTTTCAGTTTTCCTGTATTCCGATTTTAGAGAGAGCGACACACAGGTGATTCCGTTTAAGAGTAGTGCTTTGCTTTTCTGTTCTTTCGTTGGAAACTTGTTCTTGTGCTGTACAGTGAGATATATCACTTTTCAGTTTTCCTGTATTCCTAATGGAGCGAGTGACACACATGTGATTTAGTTTACAAATTAGAGATTTTCTTTTTTCATTTGAAACTTGTTCCTGTGCTGTACAATATGATATATCACTTTTCAGTTTTCCTGTTATAATAATTGAACAGGCGACACATATGTGAATTCGTTTACAAAGTTGTGCTTTGAGTTTCTGTTCTTTCGATGGAATCTTGTTCCTGTGCTGTGCAGTGCGTTATATCACTTTTCAGTTTTCCTGTTATAATAATTGAACAGGGGACACGTATGTGAATTAGTTTACAAAGTTGTGCTTTGCATTTCTGTTCTTTCTTTGGAAACTTGTTTCTGTGCCATACAGTGCGCTTTAAAACTTTTCGGTTTTCCTGTATTCCTAATTGTGCGAGCGACACAAATGTGATTTAGTGTACAAAGTAGTGCTTTGGATTTCTGTTCTTCGGTTGGAAACTTGTTTCTGTGCTGTACAGTGTGATATATCAGTTTTCAGTTTTCCTGTTGTAATAATTGAATGGGCGATACGTATGTGATTTACTTTACAAAGTTGTGCTTTGCTTTTCTGTTCTTTCGATGGAAACTCGTTTCTGTGCCGTACAGTGCAAGATAACACTTTTCGGTTTTCCTGTATTCTTAATTGAGCGAGTGACACAAATGTGATTCAGTTTACAAAGTAGTGCTTTTCATTTACGTTCTTTCGTTGGAAACTTGTTCCTGTTAGGAATAAGTTAGGGTTAGGGTTAGGGTTAGGGTTAGGGTTAGGGTTAGGGTTAGGGTTAGGGCTCGGTAAGGGATAGGGTTAGGGTTAGGGGTAGGGATAGGGTTAGGGTTAGGTTAGGGCTGGGTAAGGGATAGGGTTAGGGTTAGGGTTAGGGTTAGTGTTAGGGTTAGGGTTAGGGCTCGGTAAGGGATAGGGTTAGGGTTAGGGGTAGTGTTTGGGTTAGGGTTAGGTTACGGCTAGGTAAGGGATAGGGTTAGGGTTAGGGTTAGGGTTAGGGTTAGTGTTAGGTTAGGGCTGGGTAAGGGATAGGGTTAGGGTTAGGGTTAGGGTTAGGGTTAGGGTTAGGGTTAGGGTTGGGGGTTAGGGTTAGGGTTAGGGTTAGGGACTTATGGTTAGGGTTAGGGTTAGGGTTATATCACTTTTTAGGTTTCCTGTTATAATAATTGAACAGGCAACACATATGTGAATTAGTTTACAAAGTTGTGCTTTGCGTTTCTGTTCTTTCAATGGAAACTTGTTTCTGTGCCGTACAGTGCGAGATAACACTTTTCAGTTTTCCTGTATTCCTAATTGAGCGAGCGACACACAGGTGATTCCGTATAAGAGTAGTGCTCTGCTTTTCTGTTCTTTCGTTGGAAACTTGTTCTTGTGCTGTACAGTGAGATATATCACTTTTCAGTTTTCCTGTATTCCTAATGGAGCGAGTGACACACATGTGATTTAGTTTGCAAATTAGTGATTTTCTTTTTTGTTCTTTCATTTGAAACTTGTTCCTGTGCTGTACAATATGATATATCACTTTTCAGTTTTCCTGTTATAATAACTGAACAGGCGACACATATGTGAATTCGTTTACAAAGTTGTGCTTTGAGTTTCTGTTCTTTCGATGGAAACTTGTTCCTGTGCTGTGCAGTGCGTTATATCACTTTTCAGTTTTCCTGTTATAATAATTGAACAGGCGACACATATGTAAATTAGTTTACAAAGTTGTGCTTTGCGTTTCTGTTCTTTCCATGGAAACTTGTTCCTGTGCTGTGCAGTGCGTTATATCACTTTTCAGTTTTCCTGTTATAATAATTGAACAGGGGACACGTATGTGAATTAGTTTACAAAGTTGTGCTTTGCATTTCTGTTCTTTCTTTGGAAACTTGTTTCTGTGCCATACAGTGCGCTTTAAAACATTTCGGTTTTCCTGTATTCCTAATTGTGCGAGCGACACAAATGTGATATAGTGTACAAAGTAGTGCTTTGGATTTCTGTTCTTCGGTTGGAAACTTGTTTCTGTGCTGTGCAGTGTGATATATCAGTTTTCAGTTTTCCTGTTGTAATAATTGAATGGGCGATACGTATGTGATTTAGTTTACAAAGTTGTGCTTTGCTTTTCTGTTCTTTCGATGGAAACTTGTTTCTGTGCCGTACAGTGCAAGATAACACTTTTCGGTTTTCCTGTATTCTTAATTGAGCGAGTGACACACATGTGATTCAGTTTACAAAGTAGTGCTTTTCATTTACGTTCTTTCATTGGAAACTTGTTCCTGTTAGGAATAAGTTAGGGTTAGGGTCAGGGTTAGGGTTAGGGTTAGGTTAGGGGTTAGGGTTAGGGTTAGGGTAAAGTTTAGGGTCTTAGCGTTAGGGTTAGGGTTATATCACTTTTCAGGTTTCCTGTTATAATAATTGAACAGGCGACACATATGTGAAATAGTTTACAAAGTTGTGCTTTGCGTTTCTGTTCTTTCAATGGAAACTTGTTTCTGTGCCGTACAGTGCGAGATAACACTTTTCAGTTTTCCTGTATTCCTAATTGAGCGAGCGACACACAGGTGATTCCGTTTAAAAGTAGTGCTTTGCTTTCCTGTTCTTTCGTTGGAAACTTGTTCTTGTGCTGTACAGTGAGATATATCACTTTTCAGTTTTCCTGTATTCCTAATGGAGAGAGTGACAGACGTGATTTAGTTTACAAATTAGTGATTTTCTTTTTTGTTCTTTCATTTGAAACTTGTTCCTGTGCTGTACAATATGATATATCACTTTTCAGTTTTCCTGTTATAATATTTGAACATGTGACACGTATGTGAATTCGTTTAAAAGTTGTGCTTTGCGTTTCTGTTCTTTCGATGGAAACTTGTTCCTGTGCTGTGCAGTGCGTTATATCACTTTTCAGTTTTCCTGTTATAATAATTGAACAGGGGACACGTATGTGAATTAGTTTACAAAGTCGTGCTTTGCAGTTGTGTTCTTTCTATGGAAACTTGTTTCTGTGCCATACAGTGCCAGATAAAACTTTTCGGTTTTCCTGTATTCCTAATTGTGCGAGCGACACAAATGTGATTTAGTGTACAAAGTAGTGCTTTGGATTTCTGTTCTTCGGTTGGAAACTTGTTTCTGTGCTGTACAGTGTGAAATATCAGTTTTCAGTTTTCCTGTTGTAATAATTGAATTGGCGATACGTATGTGATTTAGTTTACAAAGTTGTGCTTTGCTTTTCTGTTCTTTCGATGGAAACTTGTTTCTGTGCCTTACAGTGCAAGACAGCACTTTTCGGTTTTCGAGTATTCTTAATTGAGCGAGTGATACACATGTGATTCAGTTTACAAAGTAGTGCTTTTCATTTACGTTCTTTCGTTGGAAACTTGTTCCTGTTAGGAATAAGTTAGGGTTAGCGTCAGGGTTAGGGTTAGGGTTAGGGTTAGGGTTAGGGTTAGGTTAGGGCTCGGTAAGGGATAGGGTTAGGGTTAGGGTTAGGGTTAGGGTTAGGTTATGGCTGGGTAAGGGATAGGGTTAGGTTTAGGGTTAGGGTTAGGGTTAGGGTTAGGGGTTAGGGTTAGGGTTAGGGTTAGGGACTTATGGTTAGGGTTAGGGTTAGGGTTATATCACTTTTCAGGTTTCCTGTTATAATAATTGAACAGGCAACACATATGTGAATTAGATTACAAAGTTGTGCTTTGCGTTTCTGTTCTTTCAATGGAAACATGTTTCTGTGCCGTACAGTGCGAGATAACACTTTTCAGTTTTCCTGTATTCCGATTTTAGAGAGAGCGACACACAGGTGATTCCGTTTAAGAGTAGTGCTTTGCTTTTCTGTTCTTTCGTTGGAAACTTGTTCTTGTGCTGTACAGTGAGATATATCACTTTTCAGTTTTCCTGTATTCCTAATGGAGCGAGTGACACACATGTGATTTAGTTTACAAATTAGAGATTTTCTTTTTTCATTTGAAACTTGTTCCTGTGCTGTACAATATGATATATCACTTTTCAGTT
This sequence comes from Meriones unguiculatus, assembly GCF_030254825.1. Classification (NCBI taxonomy): domain Eukaryota; kingdom Metazoa; phylum Chordata; class Mammalia; order Rodentia; family Muridae; genus Meriones; species Meriones unguiculatus. The sequence continues at coordinate 12,328,971 of NW_026843646.1, read as the reverse complement.
TTCCTGTTATAATAATTGAACAGGCGACACATATGTGAATTCGTTTACAAAGTTGTGCTTTGAGTTTCTGTTCTTTCGATGGAATCTTGTTCCTGTGCTGTGCAGTGCGTTATATCACTTTTCAGTTTTCCTGTTATAATAATTGAACAGGGGACACGTATGTGAATTAGTTTACAAAGTTGTGCTTTGCATTTCTGTTCTTTCTTTGGAAACTTGTTTCTGTGCCATACAGTGCGCTTTAAAACTTTTCGGTTTTCCTGTATTCCTAATTGTGCGAGCGACACAAATGTGATTTAGTGTACAAAGTAGTGCTTTGGATTTCTGTTCTTCGGTTGGAAACTTGTTTCTGTGCTGTACAGTGTGATATATCAGTTTTCAGTTTTCCTGTTGTAATAATTGAATGGGCGATACGTATGTGATTTACTTTACAAAGTTGTGCTTTGCTTTTCTGTTCTTTCGATGGAAACTCGTTTCTGTGCCGTACAGTGCAAGATAACACTTTTCGGTTTTCCTGTATTCTTAATTGAGCGAGTGACACAAATGTGATTCAGTTTACAAAGTAGTGCTTTTCATTTACGTTCTTTCGTTGGAAACTTGTTCCTGTTAGGAATAAGTTAGGGTTAGGGTTAGGGTTAGGGTTAGGGTTAGGGTTAGGGTTAGGGTTAGGGTTAGGGCTCGGTAAGGGATAGGGTTAGGGTTAGGGGTAGGGATAGGGTTAGGGTTAGGTTAGGGCTGGGTAAGGGATAGGGTTAGGGTTAGGGTTAGGGTTAGTGTTAGGGTTAGGGTTAGGGCTCGGTAAGGGATAGGGTTAGGGTTAGGGGTAGTGTTTGGGTTAGGGTTAGGTTACGGCTAGGTAAGGGATAGGGTTAGGGTTAGGGTTAGGGTTAGGGTTAGTGTTAGGTTAGGGCTGGGTAAGGGATAGGGTTAGGGTTAGGGTTAGGGTTAGGGTTAGGGTTAGGGTTGGGGGTTAGGGTTAGGGTTAGGGTTAGGGACTTATGGTTAGGGTTAGGGTTAGGGTTATATCACTTTTTAGGTTTCCTGTTATAATAATTGAACAGGCAACACATATGTGAATTAGTTTACAAAGTTGTGCTTTGCGTTTCTGTTCTTTCAATGGAAACTTGTTTCTGTGCCGTACAGTGCGAGATAACACTTTTCAGTTTTCCTGTATTCCTAATTGAGCGAGCGACACACAGGTGATTCCGTATAAGAGTAGTGCTCTGCTTTTCTGTTCTTTCGTTGGAAACTTGTTCTTGTGCTGTACAGTGAGATATATCACTTTTCAGTTTTCCTGTATTCCTAATGGAGCGAGTGACACACATGTGATTTAGTTTGCAAATTAGTGATTTTCTTTTTTGTTCTTTCATTTGAAACTTGTTCCTGTGCTGTACAATATGATATATCACTTTTCAGTTTTCCTGTTATAATAACTGAACAGGCGACACATATGTGAATTCGTTTACAAAGTTGTGCTTTGAGTTTCTGTTCTTTCGATGGAAACTTGTTCCTGTGCTGTGCAGTGCGTTATATCACTTTTCAGTTTTCCTGTTATAATAATTGAACAGGCGACACATATGTAAATTAGTTTACAAAGTTGTGCTTTGCGTTTCTGTTCTTTCCATGGAAACTTGTTCCTGTGCTGTGCAGTGCGTTATATCACTTTTCAGTTTTCCTGTTATAATAATTGAACAGGGGACACGTATGTGAATTAGTTTACAAAGTTGTGCTTTGCATTTCTGTTCTTTCTTTGGAAACTTGTTTCTGTGCCATACAGTGCGCTTTAAAACATTTCGGTTTTCCTGTATTCCTAATTGTGCGAGCGACACAAATGTGATATAGTGTACAAAGTAGTGCTTTGGATTTCTGTTCTTCGGTTGGAAACTTGTTTCTGTGCTGTGCAGTGTGATATATCAGTTTTCAGTTTTCCTGTTGTAATAATTGAATGGGCGATACGTATGTGATTTAGTTTACAAAGTTGTGCTTTGCTTTTCTGTTCTTTCGATGGAAACTTGTTTCTGTGCCGTACAGTGCAAGATAACACTTTTCGGTTTTCCTGTATTCTTAATTGAGCGAGTGACACACATGTGATTCAGTTTACAAAGTAGTGCTTTTCATTTACGTTCTTTCATTGGAAACTTGTTCCTGTTAGGAATAAGTTAGGGTTAGGGTCAGGGTTAGGGTTAGGGTTAGGGTTAGGTTAGGGCTCGGTAAGGGATAGGGTTAGGGTTAGGGTTAGGGTTAGGGTTAGGGTTAGGTTAGGGCTGGGTAAGGGATAGGGTTAGGGTTAGGGTTAGGGTTAGGGTTAGGGTTAGGGTTAGGGCTCGGTAGAGGATAGGGTTAGGGTTAAGGGTATGGTTTGGGTTAGGGTTAGGTTAGGGCTGGGTAAGGGATAGGGTTAGGGTTAGGGTTAGGGTTAGGGTTAGGGTTAGGGTTAGGGTTAGGGGTTAGGGTTAGGGTTAGGGTTAGGGTTAGGGTTAGGGACTTAGGGTTAGGGTTAGGGTTAGGGTTATATCACTTTTCAGGTTTCCTGTTATAATAATTGAACATTCAACACATATGTGATTTAGTTTACAAAGTTGTGCTTTGCGTTTCTGTTCTTTCAATGGAAACTTGTTTCTGTGCCGTACAGTGCGAGATAACACTTTTCAGTTTTCCTGTATTCCTAATTGAGCGAGCGACACACAGGTGATTCCGTTTAAGAGTAGTGCTTTGCTTTTCTGTTCTTTCGTTGGAAACTTGTTCTTGTGCTGTACAGTGAGATATATCACTTTTCAGTTTTCCTGTATTCCTAATGGAGCGAGTGACACACATGTGATTTAGTTTACAAATTAGTGATTTTCTTTTTTGTTCTTTCATTTGAAACTTGTTCCTGTGCTGTACAATAGGATATATCACTTTTCAGTTTTCCTGTTATAATAATTGAACAGGCGACACGTATGTGAATTCGTTTACAAAGTTGTGCTTTGAGTTTCTGTTCTTTCGATGGAAACTTGTTCCTGTGCTGTACAGTGCGTTATATAACTTTTCAGTTTTCCTGTTGTAATAATTGAATGGGCGATACGTATGTGATTTAGTTTACAAAGTTGTGCTTTGCTTTTCTGTTCTTTCGATGGAAACTTGTTTCTGTGCCTTACAGTGCAAGATAACACTTTTCGGTTTTCCTGTATTCTTAATTGAGCGAGTGACACACATGTGATTCAGTTTACAAAGTAGTGCTTTTCATTTACGTTCTTTCGTTGGAAACTTGTTCCTGTTAGGAATAAGTTAGGGTTAGGGTCAGGGTTAGGGTTAGGGTTAGGGTTAGGTTAGGGCTCGGTAAGGGATAGGGTTAGGGTTAGGGTTAGGGTTAGTTAGGGCTGGGTAAGGGATAGGGTTAGGGTTAGGGTTAGGGTTAGGGTTAGGGTTAGGGGTTAGGGTTAGGGTTAGGGTTAGGGACTTAGGGTTAGGGTTAGGGTTAGGGTTATATCACTTTTCAGGTTTCCTGTTATAATAATTGAACAGGCGACACATATGTGAATTAGTTTACAAAGTTGTGCTTTGCGTTTCTGTTCTTTCAATGGAAACTTGTTTCTGTGCCGTACAGTGCAAGATAACACTTTTCGGTTTTCCTGTATTCTTAATTGAGCGAGTGACACACATGTGATTCAGTTTACAAAGTAGAGCTTTTCATTTATGTTCTTTCGTTGGAAACTTGTTCCTGTTAGGAATAAGTTAGGGTTAGGGTCAGGGTTAGGGTTAGGGTTAGGGTTAGGGTTAGGTTAGGGCTCGGTAAGGGATAGGGTTAGGATTAGGGTTAGGGTTAGGGTTAGGTTAGGGCTGGGTAAGGGATAGGGTTAGGGTTAGGGTTAGGGTTAGGGGTTAGGGTTAGGGTTAGGGTTAGGGTTAGGGACTTAGTGTTAGGGTTAGGGTTAGGGTTATATCACTTTTCAGGTTTCCTGTTATAATAATTGAACAGGCGACACATATGTGAATTAGTTTACAAAGTTGTGCTTTGCGTTTCTGTTCTTTCAATGGAAACTTGTTTCTGTGCCGTACAGTGCGAGATAACACTGTTCAGTTTTCCTGTATTCCTAATTGAGCGAGCGACACACAGGTGATTCCGTTTAAAAGTAGTGCTTTGCTTTTCTGTTCTTTCTTTGGAAACTTGTTCTTGTGCTGTACAGTGAGATATATCACTTTTCAGTTTTTCTGTATTCCTAATGGAGCGAGTGACACACATTTAATTTAGTTTATAAATTAGTGATTTTCTTTTTTGTTCTTTCATTTGAAACTTGTTCCTGTGCTGTACAATATGATATATCACTTTTCAGTTTTCCTGTTATAATAATTGAACAGGCGACACGTATGTGAATTCGTTTACAAAGTTGTGCTTTGAGTTTCTGTTCTTTCTTTGGAAACTTGTTTCTGTGCTGTGCAGTGCGTTATATCACTTTTCAGTTTTCCTGTTATAATAATTGAACAGGGGACTCGTATGTGAATTAGTTTACAAAGTTGTGCTTTGCATTTCTGTTCTTTCTTTGGAAACTTGTTTCTGTGCCTTACAGTGTGAGATAAAACTTTTCGGTTTTCCTGTATTCCTAATTGTGCGAGCGACACAAATGTGATTTAGTGTACAAAGTAGTGCTTTGGATTTCTGTTCTTCGGTTGGAAACTTGTTTTTGTGCTGTACAGTGTGATATATCCGTTTTCAGTTTTCCTGTTGTAATAATTGAATGGGCGATACGTATGTGATTTAGTTTACAAAGTTGTGCTTTGCTTTTCTGTTCTTTCGATGGAAACTTGTTTCTGTGCCGTACAGTGCAAGATAACACTTTTCGGTTTTCCTGTATTCTTAATTGAGCGAGTGACACAAATGTGATTCAGTTTACAAAGTAGTGCTTTTCATTTACGTTCTTTCGTTGGAAACTTGTTCCTGTTAGGAATAAGTTAGGGTTAGGGTTAGGGTTAGGGTTAGGGTTAGGGCTCGGTAAGGGATAGGGTTAGGATTAGGGTTAGCGTTAGGGTTAGGGTTAGGTTAGGGCTGGGTAAGAAATAGGGTTAGGGTTAGGGTTAGGGTTAGGGTTAGGGTTAGGGTTAGGGGTTAGGGTTAGGGTTAGGGTTAGGGTTAGGGACTTAGGGTTAGGGTTAGGGTTATATCACTTTTCAGGTTTCCTGTTATAATAATTGAACAGGCGACACATATGTGAATTAGTTTACAAAGTTGTGCTTTGCGTTTCTGTTCTTTCAATGGAAACTTGTTTCTGTGCCGTACAGTGCGAGATAACACTTTTCAGTTTTCCTGTATTCCTAATTGAGCGAGCGACACACAGGTGATTCCGTTTAAAAGTAGTGCTTTGCTTTTCTGGTCTTTCGTTGGAAACTTGTTCTTGTGCTGTACAGTGAGATATATCACTTTTCAGTTTTCCTGTATTCCTAATGGAGCGAGTGACACACATGTGATTTAGTTTACAAATTAGTGATTTTCTTTTTTGTTCTTTCATTTGAAACTTGTTCCTGTGCTGTACAATATGATATATCACTTTTCAGTTTTCCTGTTATAATAATTGAACAGGCGACACATATGTGAATTAGTTTACAAAGTGGTGCTTTGCGTTTCTGTTCTTTCGATGGAAACTTGTTCCTGTGCTGTGCAGTGCGTTATATCACTTTTCAGTTTTCCTGTTATAATAATTGAACAGGGGACACGTATGTGAATTAGTTTACAAAGTTGTGCTTTGCAGTTCTGTTCTTTCTATGGAAACTTGTTTCTATGCCATACAGTGCGAGATAAAACTTTTCGGTTTTCCTGTATTCCTAATTGTACGAGCGACACAAATGTGATTTAGTGTACAAAGTAGTGCTTTGGATTTCTGTTCTTCGGTTGGAAACTTGTTTCTGTGCTGTGCAGTGTGATATATCAGTTTTCAGTTTTCCTGTTGTAATAATTGAACGGGCGATACGTATGTGATTTAGTTTACAAAGTTGTGCTTTGCTTTTCTGTTCTTTCGATGGAAACTTGTTTCTGTGCCGTAGAGTGCAAGATAACACTTTTCGGTTTTCCTGTATTCTTAATTGAGCGAGTGACACATATGTGATTTAGTTTACAAAGTAGTGCTTTTCATTTACGTTCTTTCGTTGGAAACTTGTTCCTGTTAGGAATAAGTTAGGGTTAGGGTCAGGGTTAGGGTTAGGGTTAGGGTTAGGTTAGGGCTCGGTAAGGGATAGGGTTAGGATTAGGGTTAGGGTTAGGGTTAGTTTAGGGCTGGGTAAGGGATAGGGTTAGGGTTAGGGTTAGGGTTAGGGGTTAGGGTTAGGGTTAGGGTTAGGGTTAGGGACTTAGTGTTAGGGTTAGGGTTAGGGTTATATCACTTTTCAGGTTTCCTGTTATAATAATTGAACAGGCGACACATATGTGAATTAGTTTACAAAGTTGTGCTTTGCGTTTCTGTTCTTTCAATGGAAACTTGTTTCTGTGCCGTACAGTGCGAGATAACACTGTTCAGTTTTCCTGTATTCCTAATTGAGCGAGCGACACACAGGTGATTCCGTTTAAAAGTAGTGCTTTGCTTTTCTGTTCTTTCTTTGGAAACTTGTTCTTGTGCTGTACAGTGAGATATATCACTTTTCAGTTTTTCTGTATTCCTAATGGAGCGAGTGACACACATTTAATTTAGTTTATAAATTAGTGATTTTCTTTTTTGTTCTTTCATTTGAAACTTGTTCCTGTGCTGTACAATATGATATATCACTTTTCAGTTTTCCTGTTATAATAATTGAACAGGCGACACGTATGTGAATTCGTTTACAAAGTTGTGCTTTGAGTTTCTGTTCTTTCTTTGGAAACTTGTTTCTGTGCTGTGCAGTGCGTTATATCACTTTTCAGTTTTCCTGTTATAATAATTGAACAGGGGACTCGTATGTGAATTAGTTTACAAAGTTGTGCTTTGCATTTCTGTTCTTTCTTTGGAAACTTGTTTCTGTGCCTTACAGTGTGAGATAAAACTTTTCGGTTTTCCTGTATTCCTAATTGTGCGAGCGACACAAATGTGATTTAGTGTACAAAGTAGTGCTTTGGATTTCTGTTCTTCGGTTGGAAACTTGTTTTTGTGCTGTACAGTGTGATATATCCGTTTTCAGTTTTCCTGTTGTAATAATTGAATGGGCGATACGTATGTGATTTAGTTTACAAAGTTGTGCTTTGCTTTTCTGTTCTTTCGATGGAAACTTGTTTCTGTGCCGTACAGTGCAAGATAACACTTTTCGGTTTTCCTGTATTCTTAATTGAGCGAGTGACACAAATGTGATTCAGTTTACAAAGTAGTGCTTTTCATTTACGTTCTTTCGTTGGAAACTTGTTCCTGTTAGGAATAAGTTAGGGTTAGGGTTAGGGTTAGGGTTAGGGTTAGGGCTCGGTAAGGGATAGGGTTAGGATTAGGGTTAGCGTTAGGGTTAGGGTTAGGTTAGGGCTGGGTAAGAAATAGGGTTAGGGTTAGGGTTAGGGTTAGGGTTAGGGTTAGGGTTAGGGGTTAGGGTTAGGGTTAGGGTTAGGGTTAGGGACTTAGGGTTAGGGTTAGGGTTATATCACTTTTCAGGTTTCCTGTTATAATAATTGAACAGGCGACACATATGTGAATTAGTTTACAAAGTTGTGCTTTGCGTTTCTGTTCTTTCAATGGAAACTTGTTTCTGTGCCGTACAGTGCGAGATAACACTTTTCAGTTTTCCTGTATTCCTAATTGAGCGAGCGACACACAGGTGATTCCGTTTAAAAGTAGTGCTTTGCTTTTCTGGTCTTTCGTTGGAAACTTGTTCTTGTGCTGTACAGTGAGATATATCACTTTTCAGTTTTCCTGTATTCCTAATGGAGCGAGTGACACACATGTGATTTAGTTTACAAATTAGTGATTTTCTTTTTTGTTCTTTCATTTGAAACTTGTTCCTGTGCTGTACAATATGATATATCACTTTTCAGTTTTCCTGTTATAATAATTGAACAGGCGACACATATGTGAATTAGTTTACAAAGTGGTGCTTTGCGTTTCTGTTCTTTCGATGGAAACTTGTTCCTGTGCTGTGCAGTGCGTTATATCACTTTTCAGTTTTCCTGTTATAATAATTGAACAGGGGACACGTATGTGAATTAGTTTACAAAGTTGTGCTTTGCAGTTCTGTTCTTTCTATGGAAACTTGTTTCTATGCCATACAGTGCGAGATAAAACTTTTCGGTTTTCCTGTATTCCTAATTGTACGAGCGACACAAATGTGATTTAGTGTACAAAGTAGTGCTTTGGATTTCTGTTCTTCGGTTGGAAACTTGTTTCTGTGCTGTGCAGTGTGATATATCAGTTTTCAGTTTTCCTGTTGTAATAATTGAACGGGCGATACGTATGTGATTTAGTTTACAAAGTTGTGCTTTGCTTTTCTGTTCTTTCGATGGAAACTTGTTTCTGTGCCGTAGAGTGCAAGATAACACTTTTCGGTTTTCCTGTATTCTTAATTGAGCGAGTGACACATATGTGATTTAGTTTACAAAGTAGTGCTTTTCATTTACGTTCTTTCGTTGGAAACTTGTTCCTGTTAGGAATAAGTTAGGGTTAGGGTCAGGGTTAGGGTTAGGGTTAGGGTTAGGTTAGGGCTCGGTAAGGGATAGGGTTAGGATTAGGGTTAGGGTTAGGGTTAGTTTAGGGCTGGGTAAGGGATAGGGTTAGGGTTAGGGTTAGGGTTAGGGTTAGGGTTAGGGGTTAGGGTTAGGGTTAGGGTTAGAGTTAGGGTTAGGGTTAGGAACTTACGGTTAGGGTTAGTGTTACGGTTATATCACTTTTCAGGTTTCCTGTTATAATAATTGAACAGGCGACACATATGTGAATTAGTTTACAAAGTTCTGCTTTGCGTTTCTGTTCTTTCAATGGAAACTTGTTTCTGTGCCGTACAGTGCGAGATAACACTTTTCAGTTTTCCTGTATTCCTAATTGAGCGAGCGACACACAGGTGATTCCGTTTAAAAGTAGTGCTTTGCTTTTCTGTTCTTTCGTTGGAAACTTGTTCTTGTGCTGTACAGTGAGATATATCACTTTTTAGTTTTCCTGTATTCCTAATGGAGCGAGTGACACACATGTGATTTAGTTTACAAATTAGTGATTTTCTTTTTTGTTCTTTCATTTGAAACTTGTTCCTGTGCTGTACAATATGATATATCACTTTTCAGTTTTCCTGTTATAATAATTGAACAGGCGACACGTATGTGAATTCGTTTACAAAGTTGTGCTTTGCGTTTCTGTTCTTTCGATGGAAACTTGTTCCTGTGCTGTGCAGTGTGTTATATCACTTTTCAGTTTTCCTGTTATAATAATTGAACAGGGGACACGTATGTGAATTAGTTTACAAAGTTGTGCTTTGCATTTCTGTTCTTTCTTTGGAAACTTGTTTCTGTGCTGTGCAGTGCGTTATATCACTTTTCAGTTTTCCTGTTATAATAATTAAACAGGGGACACGTATGTGAATTAGTTTACAAAGTTGTATTTTGCTTTTCTGTTCTTTCGATGGAAACTTGTTTCTGTGCCGTACAGTGCAAGATAACACTTTTCGGTTTTCCTGTATTCTTAATTGAGCGAGTGACACAAATGTGATTCAGTTTACAAAGTAGTGCTTTTCATTTACGTTCTTTCGTTGGAAACTTGTTCCTGTTAGGAATAAGTTAGGGTTAGGGTTAGGGTTAGGGTTAGGGTTAGGGTTAGGGCTCGGTAAGTGATAGGGTTAGGATTAGGGTTAGGGTTAGGGTTAGGGTTAGTTTAGGGCTGGGTAAGGGATAGGGTTAGGGTTAGGGTTAGGGTTAGGGGTAGGGGTTAGGGTTTGGGTTAGGGTTAGGGTTAGGGACTTAGGGTTAGGGTTAGGGTTAGGGTTATATCACTTTTCAGGTTTCCTGTTATAATAATTGAACAGGCGACACATATGTGAATTAGTTTACAAAGTTGTGCTTTGCGTTTCTGTTCTTTCAATGGAAACTTGTTTCTGTGCCGTACAGTGCGAGATAACACTTTTCAGTTTTCCTGTATTCCTAATTGAGCGAGCGACACACAGGTGATTCCGTTTAAAAGTAGTGCTTTGCTTTTCTGTTCTTTCGTTGGAAACTTGTTCTTGTGCTGTACAGAGATATATCACTTTTTAGTTTTCCTGTATTCCTAATGGAGCGAGTGACACACATGTGATTTAGTTTACAAATTAGTGATTTTCTTTTTTGTTCTTTCATTTGAAACTTGTTCCTGTGCTGTACAATATGATATATCACTTTTCAGTTTTCCTGTTATAATAATTGAACAGGCGACACGTATGTTAATTCGTTTACAAAGTTGTGCTTTGAGTTTCTTTTCTTTCGATGGAAACTTGTTCCCGTGCTGTACAGTGCGTTATATCACTTTTCAGTTTTCCTGTTATAATAATTGAACAGGGGACACGTATGTGAATTCGTTTACAAAGTTGTGCTTTGAGTTTCTGTTCTTTCGATGGAAACTTGTTCCTGTGCTGTGCAGTGTGTTATATCACTTTTCAGTTTTCCTGTTATAATAATTGAACAGGCGACACATATGTGAATTAGTATACAAAGTGGTGCTTTGCGTTTCTGTTCTTTCGATGGAAACTTGTTCCTGTGCTGTGCAGTGCGTTATATCACTTTTCAGTTTTCCTGTTATAATAATTGAACAGGGGACACGTATGTGAATAAGTTTACAAAGTTGTGCTTTGCAGTTCTGTTCTTTCTATGGAAACTTGTTTCTATGCCATACAGTGCGAGATAAAACTTTTCGGTTTTCCTGTATTCCTAATTGTACGAGCGACACAAATGTGATTTAGTGTACAAAGTAGTGCTTTGGATTTCTGTTCTTCGGTTGGAAACTTGTTTCTGTGCTGTGCAGTGTGATATATCAGTTTTCAGTTTTCCTGTTGTAATAATTGAACGGGCGATACGTATGTGATTTAGTTTACAAAGTTGTGCTTTGCTTTTCTGTTCTTTCGATGGAAACTTGTTTCTGTGCCATACAGTGCAAGATAACACTTTTCGGTTTTCCTGTATTCTTAATTGAGCGAGTGACACACATGTGATTCAGTTTACAAAGTAGTGCTTTTCATTTACGTTCTTTCGTTGGAAACTTGTTCCTGTTAGGAATAAGTTAGGGTTAGGGTCAGGGTTAGGGTTAGGGTTAGGGTTAGGTTAGGGCTCGGTAAGGGATAGGGTTAGGATTAGGGTTAGGGTTAGGTTAGGGCTGGGTAAGGGATAGGGTTAGGGTTAGGGTTAGGGTTAGGGGTTAGGGTTAGGGTTAGGGTTAGGGTTAGGGACTTAGGGTTAGGGTTAGGGTTAGGGTTATATCACTTTTCAGGTTTCCTGTTATAATAATTGAACAGGCGACACATATGTGAATTAGTTTACAAAGTTGTGCTTTGCGTTTCTGTTCTTTCAATGGAAACTTGTTTCTGTGCCATAAAGTGCGAGATAACACTTTTCAGTTTTCCTGTATTCCTAATTGAGCGAGCGACACACAGGTGATTCTGTTTTAAAGTAGTGCTTTGCTCTTCTTTTCTTTCGTTGGAAACTTGTTCTTGTGCTGTACAGTGAGATATATCACTTTTCAGTTTTCCTGTATTCCTAATGGAGCGAGTGACACACATGTGATTTAGTTTACAAATTAGTGATTTTCTTTTTTGTTCTTTCATTTGAAACTTGTTCCTGTGCTGTACAATATGATATATCACTTTTCAGTTTTCCTGTTATAATAATTGAACAGGCGACACGTATGTGAATTCGTTTACAAAGTTGTGCTTTTAGTTTCTTTTCTTTCGATGGAAACTTGTTTCTATGCCATACAGTGCGAGATAAAACTTTTCGGTTTTCCTGTATTCCTAATTGTACGAGCGACACAAATGTGATGTAGTGTACAAAGTAGTGCTTTGGATTTCTGTTCTTCGGTTGGAAACTTGTTTCTGTGCTGTGCAGTGTGATATATCAGTTTTCAGTTTTCCTGTTGTAAAAATTAAACGGGCGATACGTATGTGATTTAGTTTACAAAGTTGTGCTTTGCTTTTCTGTTCTTTCGATGGAAACTTGTTTCTGTGCCGTACAGTGCAAGATAACACTTTTCGGTTTTCCTGTATTCTTAATTGAGCGAGTGACACACATGTGATTCAGTTTACAAAGTAGTGCTTTTCATTTACGTTCTTTCGTTGGAAACTTGCTCCTGTTAGCAATAAGTTAGGGTTAGGGTCAGGGTTAGGGTTAGGGTTAGGGTTAGGTTAGGGCTCAGTAAGGGATAGGGTTAGGATTAGGGTTAGGGTTAGGTTAGGGCTGGGTAAGGGATAGGGTTAGGGTTAGGGTTAGGGTTAGGGTTAGCGTTAGGGTTAGGGGTTATGGTTAGGGTTAGGCTTAGGGTTAGGGTTAGGGACTTAGGGTTAGGGTTAGGGTTAGGGTTATATCACTTTTCAGGTTTCCTGTTATAATAATTGAACAGGCGACACATATGTGAATTAGTTTACAAAGTTGTGCTTTGCGTTTCTGTTCTTTCAATGGAAACTTGTTTCTGTGCCGTACAGTGCGAGATAACACTTTTCAGTTTTCCTGTATTCCTAATTGAGCGAGCGACACACAGGTGATTCCGTTTAAAAGTAGTGCTTTGCTTTTCTGTTCTTTCGTTGGAAACTTGTTCTTGTGCTGTACAGTGAGATATATCACTTTTCAGTTTTTCTGTATTCCTAATGGAGCGAGTGACACACATGTGATTTAGTTTACAAATTAGTGATTTTCTTTTTTGTTCTTTCATTTGAAACTTGTTCCTGTGCTGTACAATATGATATATCACTTTTCAGTTTTCCTGTTATAATAATTGAACAGGCGACACGTATGTGAATTCGTTTCCAAAGTTGTGCTTTGAGTTTCTGTTCTTTCGATGGAAACTTGATCCTGTGCTGTACAGTGCGTTATATCACTTTTCAGTTTTCCTGTTATAATAATTGAACAGGCGACACATATGTGAATTAGTTTACAAAGTTGTGCTTTGCGTTTCTGTTCTTTCGATGGAAACTTGTTCCTGTGCTGTGCAGTGCGTTATATCACTTTTCAGTTTTCCTGTTATAATAATTGAACAGGGGACACGTATGTGAATTAGTTTACAAAGTTGTGCTTTGCAGTTCTGTTCTTTCTATGGAAACTTGTTTCTATGCCATACAGTGCGAGATAAAACTTTTCGGTTTTCCTGTATTCCTAATTGTGTGAGCGACACAAATGTGATTTAGTGTACAAAGTAGTGCTTTGGATTTCTGTTCTTCGGTTGCAAACTTGTTTCTGTGCTGTGCAGTGTGATATATCAGTTTTCAGTTTTCCTGTTGTAATAATTGAACGGGCGATACGTATGTGATTTAGTTTACAAAGTTGTGCTTTGCTTTTCTGTTCTTTCGATGGAAACTTGTTTCTGTGCCATACAGTGCAAGATAACACTTTTCGGTTTTCCTGTATTCTTAATTGAGCGAGTGACACACATGTGATTCAGTTTACAAAGTAGTGCTTTTCATTTACGTTCTTTCGTTGGAAACTTGCTCCTGTTAGGAATAAGTTAGGGTTAGGGTCAGGGTTAGGGTTAGGGTTAGGGTTAGGTTAGGGCTCGGTAAGGGATAGGGTTAGGATTAGGGTTAGGGTTAGGGTTAGGTTAGGGCTGGGTAAGAGATAGGGTTAGGGTTAGGGTTAGGGTTAGGGTTAGAGGTTAGGGGTAGGGTTAGGGTTAGGGTTAGGGACTTAGGGTTAGGGTTAGGGTTAGGGTTATATCAGTTTTCAGGTTTCCTGTTATAATAATTGAACAGGCGACACATATGTGAATTAGTTTACAAAATTTTGCTTTGCGTTTCTGTTCTTTCAATGGAAACTTGTTTCTGTGCTGTACAGTGCGAGATAACACTTTTCAGTTTTCCTGTATTCCTAAATGAGCGAGCGACACACAGGTGATTCCATTTAAAAGTAGTGCTTTGCTTTTTTGTTCTTTCGTTGGAAAATTGTTCTTGTGCTGTACAGTGAGATATATCACTTTTCAGTTTTTCTGTATTTCTAATGGAGCGAGTGACACACATGTGATTTAGTTTACAAATTAGTGATTTTCTTTTTTGTTCTTTCATTTGAAACTTGTTCCTGTGCTGTACAATATGATATATCACTTTTCAGTTTTCCTGTTATAATAATTGAACAGGCGACACGTATGTGAATTCGTTTACAAAATTGTGCTTTGAGTTTCTGTTCTTTCGATGGAAACTTGTTCCTGTGCTGTACAGTGCGTTATATCACTTTTCAGTTTTCCTGTTATAATAATTGAACAGGGGACACGTATGTGAATTAGTTTACAAAGTTGTGCTTTGCAGTTCTGTTCTTTCTATGGAAACTTGTTCCTGTGCTGTGCAGTGCGTTATATCACTTTTCAGTTTTCCTGTTATAATAATTGAACAGGGGACACGTATGTGAATTAGTTTACAAAGTTGTGCTTTGCAGTTCTGTTCTTTCTATGGAAACTTGTTTCTATGCCATACAGTGCGAGATAAAACTTTTCGGTTTTCCTGTATTCCTAATTGTACGAGCGACACAAATGTGATTTAGTGTACAAAGTAGTGCTTTGGATTTCTGTTCTTCGGTTGCAAACTTTTTTCTGTGCTGTGCAGTGTGATATATCAGTTTTCAGTTTTCCTGTTGTAATAATTGAACGGGCGATACGTATGTGATTTAGTTTACAAAGTTGTGCTTTGCTTTTCTGTTCTTTCGATGGAAACTTGTTTCTGTGCCGTACAGTGCAAGATAACACTTTTCGGTTTTCCTGTATTCTTAATTGAGCGAGTGACACACATGTGATTCAGTTTACAAAGTAGTGCTTTTCATTTACGTTCTTTCGTTGGAAACTTGTTCCTGTTAGGAATAAGTTAGGGTTAGGGTCAGGGTTAGGGTTAGGGTTAGGGTTAGGTTAGGGCTCGGTAAGGGATAGGGTTAGGATTAGGGTTAGGGTTAGGGTTAGGTTAGGGCTGGGTAAGGGATAGGGTTAGGGTTAGGGTTAGGGTTAGGGTTAGGGGTTAGGGTTAGGGTTAGGGTTAGGGTTAGGGTTAGGGACTTAGGGTTAGTGTTAGGGTTAGGGTTATATCACTTTTCATGTTTCCTGTTATAATAATTGAACAGGCGACACATATGTGAATTAGTTTACAAAGTTGTGCTTTGCGTTTCTGTTCTTTCAATGGAAACTTGTTTCTGTGCCGTACAGTGCGAGATAACACTTTTCAGTTTTCCTGTATTCCTAATTGAGCGAGCGACACACAGGTGATTCCGTTTAAAAGTACTGCTTTGCTCTTCTGTTCTTTCGTTGGAAACTTGTTCTTGTGCTGTACAGTGAGATATATCACTTTTCAGTTTTTCTGTATTCCTAATGGAGCGAGTGACACACATGTGATTTAGTTTACAAATTAGTGATTTTCTTTTTTGTTCTTTCATTTGAAATTTGTTCCTGTGCTGTACAATATTATATATCACTATTCAGTTTTCCTGTTATAATAATTGTACAGGCGACACGTATGTGAATTCATTTACAAAGTTGTGCTTTGAGTTTCTGTTCTTTCGATGGAAACTTGTTCCTGTGCTGTACAGTGCGTTATATAACTTTTCAGTTTTCCTGTTATAATAATTGAACAGACGACATATATGTGAATTAGTTTACAAAGTTGTGCTTTGCGTTTCTGTTCTTTCGATGGAAACTTGTTCCTGTGCTGTGCAGTGCGTTATATCACTTTTCAGTTTTCCTGTTATAATAATTGAACAGGGGACACGTATGTGAATTAGTTTACAAAGTTGTGCTTTGCATTTCTGTTCTTTCTTTGGAAACTTGTTTCTGTGCCATACAGTGCGAGATGAAACTTTTCGGTTTTCCTGTATTCCTAATTGTGCGAGCGACACAAATGTGATTTAGTGTACAAAGTAGTGCTTTGGATTTCTGTTCTTCGGTTGGAAACTTGTTTCTGTGCTGTACAGTGTGATATATCAGTTTTCAGTTTTCCTGTTGTAATAATTGAATGGGCGATACGTATGTGATTTAGTTTACAAAGTTGTGCTTTGCTTTTCTGTTCTTTCGATGGAAACTTGTTTCTGTGCCATACAGTGCAAGATAACACTTTTCGATTTTCCTGTATTCTTAATTGAGCGAGTGACACACATGTGATTCAGTTTACAAAGTAGTGCTTTTCATTTATGTTCTTTCGTTGGAAACTTGTTCCTGTTAGGAATAAGTTAGGGTTAGGGTCAGGGTTAGGGTTAGGGTTAGGGTTAGGTTAGGGCTCGGTAAGGGATAGGGTTACGATTAGGGTTAGGGTTAGGGTTAGGTTAGGGCTGGGTAAGGGATAGGGTTAGGGTTAGGGTTAGAGGTTAGGGTTAGGGTTAGGGTTAGGGTTAGGGTTAGGGTTAGGGACTTAGGATTAGGGTTAGGGTTACGGTTATATCACTTTTCAGGTTTCCTGTTATAATAATTGAACAGGCGACACATATGTGAATTAGTTTACAAAATTGTGCTTTGCGTTTCTGTTCTTTCAATGGAAACTTGTTTCTGTGCCCTACAGTGCGAGATAACACTTTTCAGTTTTCCTGTATTCCTAAATGAGCGAGCGACACACAGGTGATTCCGTTTAAAAGTAGTGCTTTGCTTTTCTGTTCTTTCGTTGGAAACTTGTTCTTGTGCTGTACAGTGAGATATATCACTTTTCAGTTTTCCTGTATTCCTAATGGAGCGAGTGACACACATGTGATTTAGTTTACAAATTAGTGATTTTCTTTTTTGTTCTTTCATTTGAAACTTGTTCCTGTGCTGTACAATATGATATATCACTTTTCAGTTTTCCTGTTATAATAATTGAACAGGCGACACGTATGTGAATTCGTTTACAAAGTTGTGCTTTGAGTTTCTTTTCTTTCCATGGAAACTTGTTCCTGTGCTGTACAGTGCGTTATATCACTTTTCAGTTTTCCTGTTATAATAATTGAACAGGCGACACATATGTGAATTAGTTTACAAAGTTGTGCTTTGCGTTTCTGTTCTTTCGATGGAAACTTGTTTCTATGCCATACAGTGCGAGATAAAACTTTAAGGTTTTCCTGTATTCCTAATTGTACGAGCGACACAAATGTGATTTAGTGTACAAAGTAGTGCTTTGGATTTCTGTTCTTCGGTTGGAAACTTGTTTCTGTGCTGTGCAGTGTGATATATCAGTTTTCAGTTTTCCTGTTGTAATAATTGAACGGGCGATACGTATGTGATTTAGTTTACAAAGTTGTGCTTTGCTTTTCTGTTCTTTCGATGGAAACTTGTTTCTGTGCCGTACAGTGCAAGATAACACTTTTCGGTTTTCCTGTATTCTTAATTGAGCGAGTGACACACATGTGATTCAGTTTAAAAAGTAGTGCTTTTCATTTACGTTCTTTCGTTGGAAACTTGTTCCTGTTATGAATGAGTTAGGGTTAGGGTTAGGGTTAGGGTTAGGTTAGGGTTAGGGTTAGGGACTTAGGGTTAGGGTTAGGGTTACGGTTATATCACTTTTCAGGTTTCCGGTTATAATAATTGAACAGGCGACACATATGTGAATTAGTTTACAAAGTTGTGCTTTGCGTTTCTGTTCTTTCAATGGTAACTTGTTTCTGTGCCGTACAGTGCGAGATAACACTTTTCAGTTTTCCTGTATTCCTAATTGAGCGAGCGACACACAGGTGACACACAAACTTGTTCCTGTGTTGTACAATATGATATATCACTTTTCAGTTTTCCGTTTAAAAGTAGTGCTTTGCTTTCCTGTTCTTTCGTTGGAAACTTGTTCTTGTGCTGTACAGTGAGATATATCACTTTTCAGTTTTTCTGTATTCCTAATGGAGCGAGTTTCACACATGTGATTTAGTTTACAAATTAGTGATTTTCTTTTTTGTTCTTTCATTTGAAACTTGTTCCTGTGCTGTACAATATGATATATCACTTTTCAGTTTTCCTGTTATAATAATTGAACAGGCGACACGTATGTGAATTCGTTTACAAAGTTGTGCTTTGAGTTTCTTTTCTTTCGATGGAAACTTGTTCCCGTGCTGTACAGTGCGTTATATCACTTTTCAGTTTTCCTGTTATAATAATTGAACAGGGGACACGTATGTGAATTCGTTTACAAAGTTGTGCTTTGAGTTTCTGTTCTTTCGATGGAAACTTGTTCCTGTGCTGTGCAGTGCGTTATATCACTTTTCAGTTTTCCTGTTATAATAATTGAACAGGCGACACATATGTGAATTAGTATACAAAGTGGTGCTTTGCGTTTCTGTTCTTTCGATGGAAACTTGTTCCTGTGCTGTGCAGTGCGTTATATCACTTTTCAGTTTTCCTGTTATAATAATTGAACAGGGGACACGTATGTGAATTAGTTTACAAAGTTGTGCTTTGCAGTTCTGTTCTTTCTATGGAAACTTGTTTCTATGCCATACAGTGCGAGATAAAACTTTTCGGTTTTCCTGTATTCCTAATTGTACGAGCGACACAAATGTGATTTAGTGTACAAAGTAGTGCTTTGGATTTCTGTTCTTCGGTTGGAAACTTGTTTCTGTGCTGTGCAGTGTGATATATCAGTTTTCAGTTTTCCTGTTGTAATAATTGAACGGGCGATACGTATGTGATTTAGTTTACAAAGTTGTGCTTTGCTTTTCTGTTCTTTCGATGGAAACTTGTTTCTGTGCCGTACAGTGCAAGATAACACTTTTCGGTTTTCCTGTATTCTTAATTGAGCGAGTGACACACATGTGATTCAGTTTACAAAGTAGTGCTTTTCATTTACGTTCTTTTGTTGGAAACTTGTTCCTGTTAGGAATAAGTTAGGGTTAGGGTCAGGGTTAGGGTTAGGGTTAGGGTTAGGTTAGGGCACGGTAAGGGATAGGGTTAGGATTAGGGTTAGGGTTAGGTTAGGGCTGGGTAAGGGATAGGGTTAGGGTTAGGGTTAGGGTTAGGGGTTAGGGTTAGGGTTAGGGTTAGGGTTAGGGACTTAGGGTTAGGGTTAGGGTTAGGGTTATATCACTTTTCAGGTTTCCTGTTATAATAATTGAACAGGCGACACATATGTGAATTAGTTTACAAAGTTGTGCTTTGCGTTTCTGTTCTTTCAATGGAAACTTGTTTCTGTGCCATAAAGTGCGAGATAACACTTTTCAGTTTTCCTGTATTCCTAATTGAGCGAGCGACACACAGGTGATTCTGTTTTAAAGTAGTGCTTTGCTCTTCTTTTCTTTCGTTGGAAACTTGTTCTTGTGCTGTACAGTGAGATATATCACTTTTCAGTTTTCCTGTATTCCTAATGGAGCGAGTGACACACATGTGATTTAGTTTACAAATTAGTGATTTTCTTTTTTGTTCTTTCATTTGAAACTTGTTCCTGTGCTGTACAATATGATATATCACTTTTCAGTTTTCCTGTTATAATAATTGAACAGGCGACACGTATGTGAATTCGTTTACAAAGTTGTGCTTTTAGTTTCTTTTCTTTCGATGGAAACTTGTTTCTATGCCATACAGTGCGAGATAAAACTTTTCGGTTTTCCTGTATTCCTAATTGTACGAGCGACACAAATGTGATGTAGTGTACAAAGTAGTGCTTTGGATTTCTGTTCTTCGGTTGGAAACTTGTTTCTGTGCTGTGCAGTGTGATATATCAGTTTTCAGTTTTCCTGTTGTAAAAATTAAACGGGCGATACGTATGTGATTTAGTTTACAAAGTTGTGCTTTGCTTTTCTGTTCTTTCGATGGAAACTTGTTTCTGTGCCGTACAGTGCAAGATAACACTTTTCGGTTTTCCTGTATTCTTAATTGAGCGAGTGACACACATGTGATTCAGTTTACAAAGTAGTGCTTTTCATTTACGTTCTTTCGTTGGAAACTTGCTCCTGTTAGCAATAAGTTAGGGTTAGGGTCAGGGTTAGGGTTAGGGTTAGGGTTAGGTTAGGGCTCAGTAAGGGATAGGGTTAGGATTAGGGTTAGGGTTAGGTTAGGGCTGGGTAAGGGATAGGGTTAGGGTTAGGGTTAGGGTTAGGGTTAGCGTTAGGGTTAGGGGTTATGGTTAGGGTTAGGCTTAGGGTTAGGGTTAGGGACTTAGGGTTAGGGTTAGGGTTAGGGTTATATCACTTTTCAGGTTTCCTGTTATAATAATTGAACAGGCGACACATATGTGAATTAGTTTACAAAGTTGTGCTTTGCGTTTCTGTTCTTTCAATGGAAACTTGTTTCTGTGCCGTACAGTGCGAGATAACACTTTTCAGTTTTCCTGTATTCCTAATTGAGCGAGCGACACACAGGTGATTCCGTTTAAAAGTAGTGCTTTGCTTTTCTGTTCTTTCGTTGGAAACTTGTTCTTGTGCTGTACAGTGAGATATATCACTTTTCAGTTTTTCTGTATTCCTAATGGAGCGAGTGACACACATGTGATTTAGTTTACAAATTAGTGATTTTCTTTTTTGTTCTTTCATTTGAAACTTGTTCCTGTGCTGTACAATATGATATATCACTTTTCAGTTTTCCTGTTATAATAATTGAACAGGCGACACGTATGTGAATTCGTTTCCAAAGTTGTGCTTTGAGTTTCTGTTCTTTCGATGGAAACTTGATCCTGTGCTGTACAGTGCGTTATATCACTTTTCAGTTTTCCTGTTATAATAATTGAACAGGCGACACATATGTGAATTAGTTTACAAAGTTGTGCTTTGCGTTTCTGTTCTTTCGATGGAAACTTGTTCCTGTGCTGTGCAGTGCGTTATATCACTTTTCAGTTTTCCTGTTATAATAATTGAACAGGGGACACGTATGTGAATTAGTTTACAAAGTTGTGCTTTGCAGTTCTGTTCTTTCTATGGAAACTTGTTTCTATGCCATACAGTGCGAGATAAAACTTTTCGGTTTTCCTGTATTCCTAATTGTGTGAGCGACACAAATGTGATTTAGTGTACAAAGTAGTGCTTTGGATTTCTGTTCTTCGGTTGCAAA
This sequence comes from Meriones unguiculatus, assembly GCF_030254825.1. Classification (NCBI taxonomy): domain Eukaryota; kingdom Metazoa; phylum Chordata; class Mammalia; order Rodentia; family Muridae; genus Meriones; species Meriones unguiculatus. The sequence continues at coordinate 12,307,951 of NW_026843646.1, read as the reverse complement.
CTTGTTTCTGTGCTGTGCAGTGTGATATATCAGTTTTCAGTTTTCCTGTTGTAATAATTGAACGGGCGATACGTATGTGATTTAGTTTACAAAGTTGTGCTTTGCTTTTCTGTTCTTTCGATGGAAACTTGTTTCTGTGCCATACAGTGCAAGATAACACTTTTCGGTTTTCCTGTATTCTTAATTGAGCGAGTGACACACATGTGATTCAGTTTACAAAGTAGTGCTTTTCATTTACGTTCTTTCGTTGGAAACTTGCTCCTGTTAGGAATAAGTTAGGGTTAGGGTCAGGGTTAGGGTTAGGGTTAGGGTTAGGTTAGGGCTCGGTAAGGGATAGGGTTAGGATTAGGGTTAGGGTTAGGGTTAGGTTAGGGCTGGGTAAGAGATAGGGTTAGGGTTAGGGTTAGGGTTAGGGTTAGAGGTTAGGGGTAGGGTTAGGGTTAGGGTTAGGGACTTAGGGTTAGGGTTAGGGTTAGGGTTATATCAGTTTTCAGGTTTCCTGTTATAATAATTGAACAGGCGACACATATGTGAATTAGTTTACAAAATTTTGCTTTGCGTTTCTGTTCTTTCAATGGAAACTTGTTTCTGTGCTGTACAGTGCGAGATAACACTTTTCAGTTTTCCTGTATTCCTAAATGAGCGAGCGACACACAGGTGATTCCATTTAAAAGTAGTGCTTTGCTTTTTTGTTCTTTCGTTGGAAAATTGTTCTTGTGCTGTACAGTGAGATATATCACTTTTCAGTTTTTCTGTATTCCTAATGGAGCGAGTGACACACATGTGATTTAGTTTACAAATTAGTGATTTTCTTTTTTGTTCTTTCATTTGAAACTTGTTCCTGTGCTGTACAATATGATATATCACTTTTCAGTTTTCCTGTTATAATAATTGAACAGGCGACACGTATGTGAATTCGTTTACAAAATTGTGCTTTGAGTTTCTGTTCTTTCGATGGAAACTTGTTCCTGTGCTGTACAGTGCGTTATATCACTTTTCAGTTTTCCTGTTATAATAATTGAACAGGGGACACGTATGTGAATTAGTTTACAAAGTTGTGCTTTGCAGTTCTGTTCTTTCTATGGAAACTTGTTCCTGTGCTGTGCAGTGCGTTATATCACTTTTCAGTTTTCCTGTTATAATAATTGAACAGGGGACACGTATGTGAATTAGTTTACAAAGTTGTGCTTTGCAGTTCTGTTCTTTCTATGGAAACTTGTTTCTATGCCATACAGTGCGAGATAAAACTTTTCGGTTTTCCTGTATTCCTGATTGTACGAGCGACACAAATGTGATTTAGTGTACAAAGTAGTGCTTTGGATTTCTGTTCTTCGGTTGCAAACTTTTTTCTGTGCTGTGCAGTGTGATATATCAGTTTTCAGTTTTCCTGTTGTAATAATTGAACGGGCGATACGTATGTGATTTAGTTTACAAAGTTGTGCTTTGCTTTTCTGTTCTTTCGATGGAAACTTGTTTCTGTGCCGTACAGTGCAAGATAACACTTTTCGGTTTTCCTGTATTCTTAATTGAGCGAGTGACACACATGTGATTCAGTTTACAAAGTAGTGCTTTTCATTTACGTTCTTTCGTTGGAAACTTGTTCCTGTTAGGAATAAGTTAGGGTTAGGGTCAGGGTTAGGGTTAGGGTTAGGGTTAGGTTAGGGCTCGGTAAGGGATAGGGTTAGGATTAGGGTTAGGGTTAGGGTTAGGTTAGGGCTGGGTAAGGGATAGGGTTAGGGTTAGGGTTAGGGTTAGGGTTAGGGGTTAGGGTTAGGGTTAGGGTTAGGGTTAGGGTTAGGGACTTAGGGTTAGTGTTAGGGTTAGGGTTATATCACTTTTCATGTTTCCTGTTATAATAATTGAACAGGCGACACATATGTGAATTAGTTTACAAAGTTGTGCTTTGCGTTTCTGTTCTTTCAATGGAAACTTGTTTCTGTGCCGTACAGTGCGAGATAACACTTTTCAGTTTTCCTGTATTCCTAATTGAGCGAGCGACACACAGGTGATTCCGTTTAAAAGTACTGCTTTGCTCTTCTGTTCTTTCGTTGGAAACTTGTTCTTGTGCTGTACAGTGAGATATATCACTTTTCAGTTTTTCTGTATTCCTAATGGAGCGAGTGACACACATGTGATTTAGTTTACAAATTAGTGATTTTCTTTTTTGTTCTTTCATTTGAAATTTGTTCCTGTGCTGTACAATATTATATATCACTATTCAGTTTTCCTGTTATAATAATTGTACAGGCGACACGTATGTGAATTCATTTACAAAGTTGTGCTTTGAGTTTCTGTTCTTTCGATGGAAACTTGTTCCTGTGCTGTACAGTGCGTTATATAACTTTTCAGTTTTCCTGTTATAATAATTGAACAGACGACATATATGTGAATTAGTTTACAAAGTTGTGCTTTGCGTTTCTGTTCTTTCGATGGAAACTTGTTCCTGTGCTGTGCAGTGCGTTATATCACTTTTCAGTTTTCCTGTTATAATAATTGAACAGGGGACACGTATGTGAATTAGTTTACAAAGTTGTGCTTTGCATTTCTGTTCTTTCTTTGGAAACTTGTTTCTGTGCCATACAGTGCGAGATGAAACTTTTCGGTTTTCCTGTATTCCTAATTGTGCGAGCGACACAAATGTGATTTAGTGTACAAAGTAGTGCTTTGGATTTCTGTTCTTCGGTTGGAAACTTGTTTCTGTGCTGTACAGTGTGATATATCAGTTTTCAGTTTTCCTGTTGTAATAATTGAATGGGCGATACGTATGTGATTTAGTTTACAAAGTTGTGCTTTGCTTTTCTGTTCTTTCGATGGAAACTTGTTTCTGTGCCATACAGTGCAAGATAACACTTTTCGATTTTCCTGTATTCTTAATTGAGCGAGTGACACACATGTGATTCAGTTTACAAAGTAGTGCTTTTCATTTATGTTCTTTCGTTGGAAACTTGTTCCTGTTAGGAATAAGTTAGGGTTAGGGTCAGGGTTAGGGTTAGGGTTAGGGTTAGGTTAGGGCTCGGTAAGGGATAGGGTTACGATTAGGGTTAGGGTTAGGGTTAGGTTAGGGCTGGGTAAGGGATAGGGTTAGGGTTAGGGTTAGAGGTTAGGGTTAGGGTTAGGGTTAGGGTTAGGGTTAGGGTTAGGGACTTAGGATTAGGGTTAGGGTTACGGTTATATCACTTTTCAGGTTTCCTGTTATAATAAATGAACAGGCGACACATATGTGAATTAGTTTACAAAATTGTGCTTTGCGTTTCTGTTCTTTCAATGGAAACTTGTTTCTGTGCCCTACAGTGCGAGATAACACTTTTCAGTTTTCCTGTATTCCTAAATGAGCGAGCGACACACAGGTGATTCCGTTTAAAAGTAGTGCTTTGCTTTTCTGTTCTTTCGTTGGAAACTTGTTCTTGTGCTGTACAGTGAGATATATCACTTTTCAGTTTTCCTGTATTCCTAATGGAGCGAGTGACACACATGTGATTTAGTTTACAAATTAGTGATTTTCTTTTTTGTTCTTTCATTTGAAACTTGTTCCTGTGCTGTACAATATGATATATCACTTTTCAGTTTTCCTGTTATAATAATTGAACAGGCGACACGTATGTGAATTCGTTTACAAAGTTGTGCTTTGAGTTTCTTTTCTTTCCATGGAAACTTGTTCCTGTGCTTTACAGTGCGTTATATCACTTTTCAGTTTTCCTGTTATAATAATTGAACAGGCGACACATATGTGAATTAGTTTACAAAGTTGTGCTTTGCGTTTCTGTTCTTTCGATGGAAACTTGTTTCTATGCCATACAGTGCGAGATAAAACTTTAAGGTTTTCCTGTATTCCTAATTGTACGAGCGACACAAATGTGATTTAGTGTACAAAGTAGTGCTTTGGATTTCTGTTCTTCGGTTGGAAACTTGTTTCTGTGCTGTGCAGTGTGATATATCAGTTTTCAGTTTTCCTGTTGTAATAATTGAACGGGCGATACGTATGTGATTTAGTTTACAAAGTTGTGCTTTGCTTTTCTGTTCTTTCGATGGAAACTTGTTTCTGTGCCGTACAGTGCAAGATAACACTTTTCGGTTTTCCTGTATTCTTAATTGAGCGAGTGACACACATGTGATTCAGTTTAAAAAGTAGTGCTTTTCATTTACGTTCTTTCGTTGGAAACTTGTTCCTGTTATGAATGAGTTAGGGTTAGGGTCAGGGTTAGGGTTAGGGTTAGGGTTAGGTTAGGGCTCGGTAAGGGATAGGGTTAGGATTAGGGTTAGAGTTAGGGTTAGGTTAGGGCTGGGTAAGGGATAGGGTTAGGGTTAGGGTTAGGATTAGGGTTAGGGGTTAGGGTTAGGGTTAGGGTTAGGGTTAGGTTAGGGTTAGGGTTAGGGACTTAGGGTTAGGGTTAGGGTTACGGTTATATCACTTTTCAGGTTTCCGGTTATAATAATTGAACAGGCAACACATATGTGAATTAGTTTACAAAGTTGTGCTTTGCGTTTCTGTTCTTTCAATGGTAACTTGTTTCTGTGCCGTACAGTGCGAGATAACACTTTCCAGTTTTCCTGTATTCCTAATTGAGCGAGCGACACACAGGTGACACACAAACTTGTTCCTGTGTTGTACAATATGATATATCACTTTTCAGTTTTCCGTTTAAAAGTAGTGCTTTGCTTTCCTGTTCTTTCGTTGGAAACTTGTTCTTGTGCTGTACAGTGAGATATATCACTTTTCAGTTTTTCTGTATTCCTAATGGAGCGAGTTTCACACATGTGATTTAGTTTACAAATTAGTGATTTTCTTTTTTGTTCTTTCATTTGAAACTTGTTCCTGTGCTGTACAATATGATATATCACTTTTCAGTTTTCCTGTTATAATAATTGAACAGGCGACATATATGTGAATTAGTTTACAAAGTTGTGCTTTGCCTTTCTGTTCTTTCCATGGAAATTTGTTCCTGTGCTGTGCAGTGTGTTTTATCACTTTTCAGTTTTCCTGTTATAATAATTGAACAGGGGACACGTATGTGAATTAGTTTACAAAGTTGTGCTTTGCATTTCTGTTCTTTCTTTGGAAACTTGTTTCTGTGCCATAAGGTGCGCTTTAAAACTTTTCGGTTTTCCTGTATTCCTAATTGTGCGAGCGACACAAATGTGATTTAGTGTACAAAGTAGTGCTTTGGATTTCTGTTCTTCGGTTGGAAACTTGTTTCTGTGCTGTACAGTGTGATATATCAGTTTTCAGTTTTCCTGTTGTAATAATTGAATGGGCGATACGTATGTGATTTAGTTTACAAAGTTGTGCTTTGCTTTTCTGTTCTTTCGATGGAAACTTGTTTCTGTGCCGTACAGTGCAAGATAACACTTTTCGGTTTCCCTGTATTCTTAATTGAGCGAGTGACACACATGTGATTCAGTTTACAAAGTAGTGCTTTTCATTTACGTTCTTTCGTTGGAAACTTGTTCCTGTTAGGAATAAGTTAGGGTTAGGGTCAGGGTTAGGGTTAGGGTTAGGTTAGGGCTGGGTAAAAGATAGGGTTAGGGTTAGGGTTAGGGTTAGGGTTAGGGGTTAGGGTTAGGGTTAGGGTTAGGGACTTAGGGTTAGTGTTAGGGTTAGGGTTATATCACTTTTCAGGTTTCCTGTTATAATAAGTGAACAGGCAACACATATGTGAATTAGTTTACAAAGTTGTGCTTTGCGTTTCTGTTCTTTCAATGGAAACTTGTTTCTGTGCCGTACAGTGCGAGATAACACTTTTCAGTTTTCCTGTATTCCTAATTGAGCGAGCGACACACAGGTGATTCCGTTTAAAAGTAGTGCTTTGCTTTTCTGGTCTTTCGTTGGAAACTTGTTCTTGTGCTGTACAGTGAGATATATCACTTTTCAGTTTTCCTGTATTCCTAATGGAGCGAGTGACACACATGTGATTTAGTTTACAAATTAGTGATTTTCTTTTTTGTTCTTTCATTTGAAACTTGTTGCTGTGCTGTACAATATGATATATCACTTTTCAGTTTTCCTGTTATAATAATTGAACAGGCGACACGTATGTGAAATCGTTTACAAAGTTGTGCTTTGCGTTTCTGTTCTTTCGATGGAAACTTTTTCCTGTGCTGTGCAGTGCGTTATATCTCTTTTCAGTTTTCCTGTTATAATAATTGAACAGGGGACACGTATGTGAATTAGTTTACAAAGTTGTGCTTTGCAGTTTTGTTCTTTCTATGGAAACTTGTTTCTGTGCCATACAGTGCGAGATAAAACTTTTCGGTTTTCCTGTATTCTTAATTGAGCGAGTGACACACATGTGATTCAGTTTACAAAGTAGTGCTTTTTATTTACGTTCTTTCGTTGGAAACTTGTTCCTGTTAGGAATAAGTTAGGGTTAGGGTCAGGGTTAGGGTTACGGTTAGGTTAGGGCTCGGTAAGGGATAGGGTTAGGGTTAGGGTTAGGGTTAGGGGTTAGGGTTAGGGTTAGGGTAAAGTTTAGGGTCTTAGGGTTAGGGTTAGGGTTATATCACTTTTCAGGTTTCCTGTTATAATAATTGAACAGGCGACACATATGTGAAATAGTTTACAAAGTTGTGCTTTGCGTTTCTGTTCTTTCAATGGAAACTTGTTTCTGTGCCGTACAGTGCGAGATAACACTTTTCAGTTTTCCTGTATTCCTAATTGAGCGAGCGACACACAGGTGATTCCGTTTAAAAGTAGTGCTTTGCTTTCCTGTTCTTTCGTTGGAAACTTGTTCTTGTGCTGTACAGTGAGATATATCACTTTTCAGTTTTCCTGTATTCCTAATGGAGAGAGTGACAGACGTGATTTAGTTTACAAATTAGTGATTTTCTTTTTTGTTCTATCATTTGAAACTTGTTCCTGTGCTGTACAATATGATATATCACTTTTCAGTTTTCCTGTTATAATATTTGAACAGGTGACACGTATGTGAATTCGTTTAAAAGTTGTGCTTTGCGTTTCTGTTCTTTCGATGGAAACTTGTTCCTGTGCTGTGCAGTGCGTTATATCACTTTTCAGTTTTCCTGTTATAATAATTGAACAGGGGACACGTATGTGAATTAGTTTACAAAGTCGTGCTTTGCAGTTGTGTTCTTTCTATGGAAACTTGTTTCTGTGCCATACAGTGCCAGACAAAACTTTTCGGTTTTCCTGTATTCCTAATTGTGCGAGCGACACAAATGTGATTTAGTGTACAAAGTAGTGCTTTGGATTTCTGTTCTTCGGTTGGAAACTTGTTTCTGTGCTGTACAGTGTGAAATATCAGTTTTCAGTTTTCCTGTTGTAATAATTGAATGGGCGATACGTATGTGATTTAGTTTACAAAGTTGTGCTTTGCTTTTCTGTTCTTTCGATGGAAACTTGTTTCTGTGCCTTACAGTGCAAGACAACACTTTTCGGTTTTCGAGTATTCTTAATTGAGCGAGTGATACACATGTGATTCAGTTTACAAAGTAGTGCTTTTCATTTACGTTCTTTCGTTGGAAACTTGTTCCTGTTAGGAATAAGTTAGGGTTAGGGTCAGGGTTAGGGTTAGGGTTAGGTTAGGGCTCGGTAAGGGATAGGGTTAGGGTTAGGGTTAGGGTTAGGGTTAGGTTAGGGCTGGGTAAAGGATAGGGTTAGGGTTAGGGTTAGGGTTAGGGTTAGGGTTAGGGACTTAGGGTTAGAGTTAGGGTTAGGGTTATATCACTTTTCAGGTTTCCTGTTATAATAATTGAACAGGCGACACATATGTGAATTAGTTTACAAAGTTGTGCTTTGCGTTTCTGTTCTTTCAATGGAAACTTGTTTCTGTGCCGTACAGTGCGAAATAACACTTTTCAGTTTTCCTGTATTCCTAATTGAGCGAGCGACACACAGGTGACACACAAACTTGTTCCTGTGTTGTACAATATGATATATCACTTTTCAGTTTTCTGTTTAAAAGTAGTGCTTTGCTTTCCTGTTCTTTCGTTGGAAACTTGTTCTTGTGCTGTACAGTGAGATATATCACTTTTCAGTTTTTCTGTATTCCTAATGGAGCGAGTTTCACACATGTGATTTAGTTTACAAATTAGTGATTTTCTTTTTTGTTCTTTCATTAGAAACTTGTTCCTGTGCTGTACAATATGATATATCACTTTTCAGTTTTCCTGTTATAATAATTGAACAGGCGACACGTATGTGAATTCGTTTACAAAGTTGTGCTTTGCTTTTCTGTTCTTTCGATGGAAACTTGTTTCTGTGCCTTACAGTGCAAGACAACACTTTTCGGTTTTCGAGTATTCTTAATTGAGCGAGTGATACACATGTGATTCAGTTTACAAAGTAGTGCTTTTCATTTACGTTCTTTCGTTGGAAACTTGTTCCTGTTAGGAATAAGTTAGGGTTAGGGTCAGGGTTAGGGTTAGGGTTAGGTTAGGGCTCGGTAAGGGATAGGGTTACGGTTAGGGTTAGGGTTAGGGTTAGGTTAGGGCTGGGTAAAGGATAGGGTTAAGGTTAGGGTTAGGGTTAGGGTTAGGGGTTAGGGTTAGGGTTAGGGTTAGGGTTAGGGACTTAGGGTTAGGGTTAGGGTTAGGGTTATATCACTTTTCAGGTTTCCTGTTATAATAATTGAACAGGCGACACATATGTGAATTAGTTTACAAAGTTGTGCTTTGCGTTTCTGTTCTTTCAATGGAAACTTGTTTCTGTGCCGTACAGTGCGAAATAACACTTTTCAGTTTTCCTGTATTCCTAATTGAGCGAGCGACACACAGGTGACACACAAACTTGTTCCTGTGTTGTACAATATGATATATCACTTTTCAGTTTTCCGTTTAAAAGTAGTGCTTTGCTTTCCTGTTCTTTCGTTGGAAACTTGTTCTTGTGCTGTACAGTGAGATATATCACTTTTCAGTTTTTCTGTATTCCTAATGGAGCGAGTTTCACACATGTGATTTAGTTTACAAATTAGTGATTTTCTTTTTTGTTCTTTCATTTGAAACTTGTTCCTGTGCTGTACAATATGATATATCACTTTTCAGTTTTCCTGTTATAATAATTGAACAGGCGACACGTATGTGAATTCGTTTACAAAGTTGTGCTTTGAGTTTCTGTTCTTTCGATGGAAACTTGTTCCTGTGCTGTACAGTGCGTTATATAACATTTCAGTTTTCCTGTTATAATAATTGAAGAGGCGACATATATGTGAATTAGTTTACAAAGTTGTGCTTTGCGTTTCTGTTCTTTCCATGGAAACTTGTTCCTGTGCTGTGCAGTGTGGTATATCACTTTTCAGTTTTCCTGGTATAATAATTGAACAGGGTGTCACGTATGTGAATTAGTTTACAAAGTTGTGCTTTGCATTTCTGTTCTTTCTTTGGAAACTTGTTTCTGTGCCATACAGTGCGCTTTAAAACTTTTCGGTTTTCCTGTATTCCTAATTGTGCGAGCGACACAAATGTGATTTAGTGTACAAAGTAGTGCTTTGGATTTCTGTTCTTCGGTTGGAAACTTGTTTCTGTGCTGTACAGTGTGATATATCAGTTTTCAGTTTTCCTGTTGTAATAATTGAATGGGCGATACGTATGTGATTTAGTTTACAAAGTTGTGCTTTGCTTTTCTGTTCTTCGATGGAAACTTGTTTCTGTGCCGTACAGTGCAAGACAACACTTTTCGGTTTTCCTGTATTCTTAATTGAGCGAGCGACACACAGGTGATTCCGTTTAAAAGTAGTGCTTTGCTTTTCTGTTCCTTCGTTGGAAACTTGTTCTTGTGCTGTACAGTGAGATATATCACTTTTCAGTTTTTCTGTATTCCTAATGGAGCGAGTGACACACATGTGATTTAGTTTACAAATTAGTGATTTTCTTTTTTGTTCTTTCATTTGAAACTTGTTCCTGTGCTGTACAATATGATATATCACTTTTCAGTTTTCCTGTTATAATAATTGAACAGGCGACACATATGTGAATCAGTTTACAAAGTTGTGTTTTGCGTTTCTGTTCTTTCTTTGGAAACTTGTTTCTGTGCCATACAGTGCCAGATAAAACTTTTCGGTTTTCCTGTATTCCTAATTGTGCGAGCAACACAAATGTGATTTAGTGTACAAAGTAGTGCTTTGGATTTCTGTTCTTCGGTTGGAAACTTGTTTCTGTGCTGTACAGTGTGATATATCAGTTTTCAGTTTTCCTGTTGTAATAATTGAACGGGCGATACGTATGTGATTTAGTTTACAAAGTTGTGCTTTGCTTTTCTGTTCTTTCGATGGCAACTTGTTTCTGTGCCATACAGTGCAAGATAACACTTTTCGGTTTTCCTGTATTCTTAATTGAGCGAGTGACACACATGTGATTCAGTTTACAAAGTAGTGCTTTTCATTTACGTTCTTTCGTTGGAAACTTGTTCCTGTTAGGAATAAGTTAGGGTTAGGGTCAGGGTTAGGGTTAGGGTTAGGTTAGGGCTGGGTAAAAGATAGGGTTAGGGTTAGGGTTAGGGTTAGGGTTAGGGTTAGGGTTAGGGGTTAGGGTTAGGGTTAGGGTTAGGGTTAGGGACTTAGGGTTAGTGTTAGGGTTAGGGTTATATCACTTTTCAGGTTTCCTGTTATAATAATTGAACAGGCGACACATATGGGAATTAGTTTACAAAGTTGTGCTTTGCGTTTCTGTTCTTTCAATGGAAACTTGTTTCTGTGCTGTACAGTGCGAGATAACACTTTTCAGTTTTCCTGTATTTCTAATTGAGCGAGCGACACACAGGTGATTCCGTTTAAAAGTAGTGCTTTGCTTTTCTGGTCTTTCGTTGGAAACTTGTTCTTGTGCTGTACAGTGAGATATATCACTTTTCAGTTTTCCTGTATTCCTAATGGAGCGAGTGACACACATGTGATTTAGTTTACAAATTAGTGATTTTCTTTTTTGTTCTTTCATTTGAAACTTGTTGCTGTGCTGTACAATATGATATATCACTTTTCAGTTTTCCTGTTATAATAATTGAACAGGCGACACGTATGTGAATTCGTTTACAAAGTTGTGCTTTGAGTTTCTGTTCTTTCGATGGAAACTTGTTCCTGTGCAGTGCAGTGCGTTATATCACTTTTCAGTTTTCCTGTTATAATAATTGAACAGGCGACATATATGTGAAATCGTTTACAAAGTTGTGCTTTGCGTTTCTGTTCTTTCGATGGAAACTTTTTCCTGTGCTGTGCAGTGCGTTATATCACTTTTCAGTTTTCCTGTTATAATAATTGAACAGGGGACACGTATGTGAATTAGTTTACAAAGTTGTGCTTTGCAGTTCTGTTCTTTCTATGGAAACTTGTTTCTGTGCCATACAGTGCCAGATAAAACTTTTCGGTTTTCCTGTATTCCTAATTGTGCGAGCGACACAAATGTGATTTAGTGTACAAAGTAGTGCTTTGGATTTCTGTTCTTCGGTTGGAAACTTGTTTCTGTGCTGTACAGTGTGATATATCAGTTTTCAGTTTTCCTGTTGTAATAATTGAATGGGCGATACGTATGTGATTTAGTTTACAAAGTTGTGCTTTGCTTTTCTGTTCTTTCGATGGAAACTTGTTTCTGTGCCGTACAGTGCAAAACAACACTTTTCGGTTTTCGAGTATTCTTAATTGAGCGAGTGATACACATGTGATTCAGTTTACAAAGTAGTGCTTTTCATTTACGTTCTTTCGTTGGAAACTTGTTCCTGTTAGGAATAAGTTAGGGTTAGGGTCAGGGTTAGGGTTAGGGTTAGGTTAGGGCTCGGTAAGGGATAGGGTTAGGGTTAGGGTTAGGGTTAGGGTTAGGGTTAGGGTTAGGTTAGGGCTGGGTAAAGGATAGGGTTAGGGTTAGGGTTAGGGTTAGGGTTAGGGTTAGGGTTAGGGGTTAGGGTTAGGGTTAGGGTTAGGGTTAGGGACTTAGGGTTAGGGTTAGGGTTAGGGTTATATCACTTTTCAGGTTTCCTGTTATAATAATTGAACAGGCGACACATATGTGAATTAGTTTACAAAGTTGTGCTTTGCGTTTCTGTTCTTTCAATAGAAACTTGTTTCTGTGCCGTACAGTGCGAAATAACACTTTTCAGTTTTCCTGTATTCCTAATTGAGCGAGCGACACACAGGTGACACACAAACTTGTTCCTGTGTTGTACAATATGATATATCACTTTTCAGTTTTCTGTTTCAAAGTAGTGCTTTGCTTTTCTGTTCTTTCAATGGAAACTTGTTTCTGTGCCGTACAGTGCAAGACAACACTTTTCGGTTTTCCTGTATTCTTAATTGATCGAGTGACACACATGTGATTCAGTTTACAAAGTAGTGCTTTTTATTTACGTTCTTTCGTTGGAAACTTGTTCCTGTTAGGACTAAGTTAGGGTTAGGGTCAGGGTTAGGGTTAGGGTTAGGTTAGGGCTCGGTAAGGGATAGGGTTTGGGTTAGGGTTAGGGTTAGGGTTAGGGTTAGGGGTTAGGGTTAGGGTTAGGGTAAGGTTTAGGGACTTAGGGTTAGGGTTAGGGTTAGGGTTATATCACTTTTCAGGTTTCCTGTTATAATAATTGAACAGGCGACATATATGTGATTCAGTTTAAAAGTAGTGCTTTGCTTTTCTGTTCTTTCGTTGGAAACTTGTTCTTGTGCTGTACAGTGAGATATATCACTTTTCAGTTTTTCTGTATTCCTAATGGAGCGAGTAACACACATGTGATTTAGTTTACAAATTAGTGATTTTCTTTTTTGTTCTTTCATTTGAAACTTGTTCCTGTGCTGTACAACATGATATATCACTTTTCAGTTTTCCTGTTATAATAATTGAACAGGCGACATATATGTGATTCAGTTTAAAAGTAGTGCTTTGCTTTTCTGTTCTTTCGTTGGAAACTTGTTCTTGTGCTGTACAGTGAGATATATCACTTTTCAGTTTTTCTGTATTCCTAATGGAGCGAGTAACACACATGTGATTTAGTTTACAAATTAGTGATTTTCTTTTTTGTTCTTTCATTTGAAACTTGTTCCTGTGCTGTACAACATGATATATCACTTTTCAGTTTTCCTGTTATAATAATTGAACAGGCGACACGTATGTGAATTCGTTTACAAAGTTGTGCTTTGAGTTTCTGTTCTTTCGATGGAAACTTGTTCCTGTGCTGTACAGTGCGTTATATAACTTTTCAGTTTTCCTGTTATAATAATTGAACAGGCGACACATATGTGAATTAGTTTACAAAGTTGTGCTTCGCGTTTCTGTTCTTTCGATGGAAACTTGTTCCTGTGCTGTGCAGTGCGTTATATCACTTTTCAGTTTTCCTGTTATAATAATTGAACAGGGGACACGTATGTGAATTAGTTTACAAAGTTGTGTTTTGCATTTCTGTTCTTTCTTTGGAAACTTGTTTCTGTGCCATACAGTGCGAGATAAAACTTTTCGGTTTTCCTGTATTCCTAACTGTGCGAGCGACACAAATGTGATTTAGTGTACAAAGTAGTGCTTTGGATTTCTGTTCTTCGGTTGGAAACTTGTTTCTGTGCTGTACAGTGTGATATATCAGTTTTCAGTTTTCCTGTTGTAATAATTGAATGGGCGACAAGTATGTGATTTAGTTTACAAAGTTGTGCTTTGAGTTTCTGTTCTTTCGATGGAAACTTGTTCCTGTGCTGTGCAGTGCGTTATATCACTTTTCAGTTTTCCTGTTATAATAATTGAACAGGCGACACATATGTGAATTAGTTTACAAAGTTGTGCTTTGCGTTTCTGTTCTTTCAATGGAAACTTGTTTCTGTGCCGTACAGTGCGAGATAACACTTTTCAATTTTCCTGTATTCCTATTTGAGCGAGCGACACACAGGTGATTCCGTTTAAAAGTAGTGCTTTGCTTTTCTGTTCTTTCGTTGGAAACTTGTTCTTGTGCTGTACAGTGAGATATATCACTTTTCAGTTTTTCTGTATTCCTAATGGAGCGAGTGACACACATGTGATTTAGTTTAACAATTAGTGATTTTCTTTTTTGTTCTTTCATTTGAAACTTGTTCCTGTGCTGTACAATATGATATATCACTTTTCAGTTTTCCTGTTATAATAATTGAACAGGCGACACGTATGTGAATTCGTTTACAAAATTGTGCTTTGCGTTTCTGTTCTTTCCATGGAAATTTGTTCCTGTGCTGTGCAGTGTGTTATATCACTTTTCAGTTTTCCTGTTATAATAATTGAACAGGGGACACGTATGTGAATTAGTTTACAAAGATGTGCTTTGCATTTCTGTTCTTTCTTTGGAAACTTGTTTCTGAGCCATACAGTGCGCTTTAAAACTTTTCCGTTTTCCTGTATTCCTAATTGTGCGAGCAACACAAATGTGATTTAGTGTACAAAGTAGTGCTTTGGATTTCTGTTCTTCGGTTGGAAACTTGTTTCTGTGCTGTACAGTGTGATATATCAGTTTTCAGTTTTCCTGTTGTAATAATTGAATGGGCAATACCTATGTGATTTAGTTTACAAAGTTGTGCTTTGCTTTTCTGTTCTTTCGATGGAAACTTGTTTCTGTGCCGTACAGTGCAAGATAACACTTTTCGGTTTTCCTGTATTCTTAATTGAGCGAGTGACACACATGTGATTCAGTTTACAAAGTAGTGCTTTTCATTTACGTTCTTTCGTTGGAAACTTGTTCCTGTTAGGAATAAGTTAGGGTTAGGGTCAGGGTTAGGGTTAGGGTTAGGTTAGGGCTGGGTAAAAGATAGGGTTAGGGTTAGGGTTAGGGTTAGGGTTAGGGTTAGGGGTTAGGGTTAGGGTTAGGGACTTAGGGTTAGTGTTAGGGTTAGGGTTATATCACTTTTCAGGTTTCCTGTTATAATAATTGAACAGGCGACACATATGTGAATTAGTTTACAAAGTTGTGCTTTTCGTTTCTGTTCTTTCAATGGAAACTTGTTTCTGTGCTGTACAGTGCGAGATAACACTTTTCAGTTTTCCTGTATTTCTAATTGAGCGAGCGACACACAGGTGATTCCGTTTAAAAGTAGTGCTTTGCTTTTCTGGTCTTTCGTTGGAAACTTGTTCTTGTGCTGTACAGTGAGATATATCACTTTTCAGTTTTCCTGTATTCCTAATGGAGCGAGTGACACACATGTGATTTAGTTTACAAATTAGTGATTTTCTTTTTTGTTCTTTCATTTGAAACTTGTTCCTGTGCTGTACAATATGATATATCACTTTTCAGTTTTCCTGTTATAATATTTGAACAGGTGACACATATGTGAATTCGTTTAAAAGTTGTGCTTTGCGTTTCTGTTCTTTCGATGGAAACTTGTTCCTGTGCTGTGCAGTGCGTTATATCACTTTTCAGTTTTCCTGTTAAAATAATTGAACAGGGGACACGTATGTGAATTAGTTTACAAAGTTGTGCTTTGCAGTTGTGTTCTTTCTATGGAAACTTGTTTCTGTGCCATACAGTGCCAGATAAAACTTTTCGGTTTTCCTGTATTCCTAATTGTGCGAGCGACACAAATGTGATTTAGTGTACAAAGTAGTGCTTTGGATTTCTGTTCTTCGGTTGGAAACTTGTTTCTGTGCTGTACAGTGTGAAATATCAGTTTTCAGTTTTCCTGTTGTAATAATTGAATTGGCGATACGTATGTGATTTAGTTTACAAAGTTGTGCTTTGCTTTTCTGTTCTTTCGATGGAAACTTGTTTCTGTGCCTTACAGTGCAAGACAACACTTTTCAGTTTTCGAGTATTCTTAATTGAGCGAGTGATACACATGTGATTCAGTTTACAAAGTAGTGCTTTTCATTTACGTTCTTTCGTTGGAAACTTGTTCCTGTTAGGAATAAGTTAGGGTTAGGGTCAGGGTTAGGGTTAGGGTTAGGTTAGGGCTCGGTAAGGGATAGGGTTAGGGTTAGGGTTAGGGTTAGGTTAGGGCTGGGTAAAGGATAGGGTTAGGGTTAGGGTTAGGGTTAGGGTTAGGGGTTAGGGTTAGGGTTAGGGTTAGGGTTAGGGACTTAGGGTTAGAGTTAGGGTTAGGGTTATATCACTTTTCAGGTTTCCTGTTATAATAATTGAACAGGTGACACATATGTGAATTAGTTTACAAAGTTGTGCTTTGCGTTTCTGTTCTTTCAATGGAAACTTGTTTCTGTGCCGTACAGTGCGAAATAACACTTTTCAGTTTTCCTGTATTCCTAATTGAGCGAGCGACACACAGGTGACACACAAACTTGTTCCTGTGTTGTACAATATGATATATCACTTTTCAGTTTTCCGTTTAAAAGTAGTGCTTTGCTTTCCTGTTCTTTCGTTGGAAACTTGTTCTTGTGCTGTACAGTGAGATATATCACTTTTCAGTTTTTCTGTATTCCTAATGGAGCGAGTTTCACACATGTGATTTAGTTTACAAATTAGTGATTTTCTTTTTTGTTCTTTCATTTGAAACTTGTTCCTGTGCTGTACAATATGATATATCACTTTTCAGTTTTCCTGTTATAATAATTGAACAGGCGAAACGTATGTGAATTCGTTTACAAAGTTGTGCTTTGAGTTTCTGTTCTTTCGATGGAAACTTGTTCCTGTGCTGTACAGTGCGTTATATAACTTTTCAGTTTTCCTGTTATAATAATTGAACAGGCGACATATATGTGAATTAGTTTACAAAGTTGTGCTTTGCCTTTCTGTTCTTTCCATGGAAACTTGTTCCTGTGCTGTGCAGTGTGTTATATCACTTTTCAGTTTTCCTGTTATAATAATTGAACAGGGGACACGTATGTGAATTAGTTTACAAAGTTGTGCTTTGCATTTCTGTTCTTTCTTTGGAAACTTGTTTCTGTGAAATACAGTGCGCTTTAAAACTTTTCGGTTTTCCTGTATTTCTAATTGTGCGAGCGACACAAATGTGATTTAGTGTACAAAGTAGTGCTTTGGATTTCTGTTCTTCGGTTGGAAACTTGTTTCTGTGCTGTAAAGTGTGATATATCAGTTTTCAGTTTTCCTGTTGTAATAATTGAATGGGCGATACGTATGTGATTTAGTTTACAAAGTTGTGCTTTGCTTTTCTGTTCTTTCGATGGAAACTTGTTTCTGTGCTGTACAGTGCAAGACAACACTTTTCGGTTTTCCTGTATTCTTAATTGAGCGAGTGACACACATGTGATTCACTTTACAAAGTAGTGCTTTCTTTTTACGTTCTTTCGTTGGAAACTTGTTCCTGTTAGGAATAAGTTAGGGTTAGGGTCAGGGTTAGGGTTAGGGTTAGGTTAGGGCTCGGTAAGGGATAGGGTTAGGGTTAGGGTTAGGGTTAGGGTTAGGGGATAGGGTTAGGGTTAGGGTAAGGTTTAGGGACTTAGGGTTAGGGTTAGGGTTAGGGTTTTATCACTTTTCAGGTTTCCTGTTATAATAATTGAACAGGCGACACATAATGTGAATTAGTTTACAAAGTTGTGCTTTGCGTTTCTGTTCTTTCAATGGAAACTTGTTTCTGTGCCGTACAGTGCGAGATAACACTTTTCAGTTTTCCTGTATTCCTAATTGAGCGAGCGACACACAAGTGATTTCGTTTAAAAGTAGTGCTTTGCTTTTCTGTTCTTTCGTTGGAAACTTGTTCTTGTGCTGTACAGTGAGATGTATCACTTTTCAGTTTTCCTGTATTCCTAATGGAGCGAGTGACACACATGTGATTTAGTTTACAAATTAGTGATTTTCTTTTTTTTTTTTTTTTTTTTTTTTTTTTTTTTTATAGAAGAATGCATTTATTCTAGCTTATGGTTCCAGAAACATAGTCCATAATGGCAGGAGACACATGGCAGTAGGCATCTAGAGCAGAAAGCGGAGTCATCACATTTTCAACAGCAAGAATAAAGCAGAGAGAGCCAACTAGAGGTGAGGTGAGTCTGGGAACTTTCAAAGCCACCCCACTGACCTTCCTCCAGCAAGGCTGTACTTTCCTGCAACTTTTCCAAATAGTGCCACTAAGTTGGAACCAAGAATTTGAACAGCTGAACCTATGGGTCATTTCCCAATTAAATCACTGCAAGGGTATAATGAATCTTGTTCCCCCCCCCATCAGCACTGTATTTTACTGACCAATCTTTTGCTGTGTTCTTAAAGAATACCAGAAAATAAAATTTATTGTTAAGAAAGCAGAGCACAGTTGTACAATGATTGACATGTTAAAGGCAGGGCAATGACAAATAAACCTGAAAAGTGACTCAAAGACTTTTAATTAATAGATCACACTTGAGGATTCTACCCTTGCTGACATGAATCATTCTCTCCTGCTTCTGTCACGAGGATCTTTTATATGCCAAATAACTTGTTTTATTGCTCATAAGATATTAAATTTCATTATGGAATTTTGAAAGAAATCTTGATTTGTGGGCCCTTCCGTCTCCTCTATGTGGCATCAAGGATTCAACTACGGGCTTGTCATGTGCTAAGTGTATACTCTACTTTTGAACACACCAACTGTTGGTTTTGTTACTCTTCCATATGTTGGAGCAACTTTTTCAAGCTATAGTATGAAGTTCCAGTTCAGCCTGTGTCCTGGTCTTGTAGGTAAAGTTTCTTTTCCCTGTTATTGAAAATAGATTTCTCACATAATATATTTTGACGATGGTTGCCACTCCCTCTTCTCCTCCAAGTTTCTTCCTACTTCCTCTCCCATCAGATCTACTCCCTTTCTGTCTCTCATTAGAAACCAAATAGGGATGATGATATATGATATGATATGATATAACAAAAAATAGCACATAGGAATAGGACAAAACAAACAGAAGGAAAAGAGCTCAAGAGAAAGTTAAAGAAACAGTTATAGCTGCAGAGACCTACTCATTTACACACTCAGGAATACTCCAAAAAACACTAAACTGGAAGCCATAATATATGCAAAGGACCTGTAGGGTAAAAAAATGGAGAAAAATATATAAATGAAATGGAATTAAATTAAAATTAAAATAAGAGTTAAAAAAGCTATGATATAATATTATGAAATAAGGAATCTCCAGTGATTCCATTGGGTTTGTTTTCTGTTCCCTATCCATTCTTGGCGATACAGCCTGGCCAGTGGGACTTCCTGGAGAACACTAAATTTCACTTGCAAGTGGTTATAAATTGAAGGTAGCTTCTGGGCCAGGGTTAGGGACATGTGTCCCCTTCTCCTTTCAGTTGTAGGACCCCTTGTGATGCAGACTGTTGCAGGTCCTTTGCGTGCTGCCTCAGTTTCTGTGAGTTCATGTGTGTGTGTGTGCATGTCAAGTTAAATTCTGTTGATTTAGAGGCCCTTGTTTCCTGTGTGTGCTCCATCCTTTCTGGATCTTTCTTTTTTACTGCCCCATCTTCTGCATGGTTCCCTGAGCCCGCAGGGGAGGGGTTTCATAGATATTCCATTTAAGGCTGAGTGTTCCAAGGTCTTTCATTCTCTGAATATTGTCTGGCCATGGGTGTCTGTAATTGCTCCCATTTGCTGAAAGAGGAAGCTTCTTTGATTATGGCAGAGCAAGGCACTGTTCTGAGTATAGCAGAATGTCATCAGGAGGCGTTTCATTGCTATGTTCTTTTAATAGAAAAAGTGGTATTGGTAGTTTAATTTTAGGGTCCTGAGCTATCTAGTATTCAGTTCTGGTCACCTGTGAGGCGTCATATATGGCTTCGGTCTTGTGATTTTCTTTTTTGTTCTTTCATTTGAAACTTGTTGCTGTGCTGTACAATATGATATATCACTTTTCAGTTTTCCTGTTATAATATTTGAACAGGCGACACGTATGTGAATTCGTTTACAAAGTTGTGCTTTGCGTATCTGTTCTTTCGATGGAAATTTGTTCCTGTGCTGTGCAGTGCGTTATATCACTTTTCAGTTTTCCTGTTATAATAATTGAACAGGGGACACGTATGTGAATTAGTTTACAAAGTCGTGCTTTGCAGTTCTGTTCTTTCTATGGAAACTTGTTTCTGTGCCATACAGTGCCAGATAAAACTTTTCGGTTTTCCTGTATTCCTAATTGTGCGAGCGACACAAATGTGATTTAGTGTACAAAGTAGTGCTTTGGATTTCTGTTCTTCGGTTGGAAACTTGTTTCTGTGCTGTACAGTGTGATATATCAGTTTTCAGTTTTCCTGTTGTAATAATTGAATGGGCGATACGTATGTGATTTAGTTTACAAAGTTGTGCTTTGCTTTTCTGTTCTTTCGATGGAAACTTGTTTCTGTGCCGTACAGTGCAAGACAACACTTTTCGGTTTTCGAGTATTCTTAATTGAGCGAGTGATACACATGTGATTCAGTTTACAAAGTAGTGCTTTTCATTTACGTTCTTTCGTTGGAAACTTGTTCCTGTTAGGAATAAGTTAGGGTTAGGGTCAGGGTTAGGGTTAGGGTTAGGTTAGGGCTCGGTAAGGGATAGGGTTAGGGTTAGGGTTAGGGTTAGGGTTAGGGTTAGGTTAGGGCTGGGTAAGGGTTAGGGTTAGGGTTAGGGTTAGGGGTTAGGGTTAGGGTTAGGGTTAGTTTTAGGGACTTAGGGTTAGGGTTAGGGTTAGGGTTATATCACTTTTCAGGTTTCCTGTTATAATAATTGAACAGGCGACACATATGTGAATTAGTTTACAAAGTTGTGCTTTGCGTTTCTGTTCTTTCAATGGAAACTTGTTTCTGTGCCGTACAGTGCGAGATAACACTTTTCAATTTTCTGTATTCCTAATTGAGCGAGCGACACACAGGTGACACACAAACTTGTTCCTGTGTTGTACAATATGATATATCACTTTTCAGTTTTCCGTTTAAAAGTAGTGCTTTGCTTTTCTGTTCTTTCGTTGGAAACTTGTTCTTGTGCTGTACAGTGAGATATATCACTTTTCAGTTTTTCTGTATTCCTAATGGAGCGAGTGACACACATGTGATTTAGTTTACAAATTAGTGATTTTCTTTTTTGTTCTTTCATTTGAAACTTGTTCCTGTGCTGTACAATATGATATATCACTTTTCAGTTTTCCTGTTATAATAATTGAACAGGCGACACGTATGTGAATTCGTTTACAAAGTTGTGCTTTGAGTTT
This sequence comes from Meriones unguiculatus, assembly GCF_030254825.1. Lineage (NCBI taxonomy): Eukaryota > Metazoa > Chordata > Mammalia > Rodentia > Muridae > Meriones > Meriones unguiculatus. The sequence goes on along the minus strand of NW_026843646.1, from coordinate 12,286,975 downwards.
CTGTTCTTTCGATGGAAACTTGTTCCTGTGCTGTACAGTGCGTTATATAACTTTTCAGTTTTCCTGTTATAATAATTGAACAGGCGACACATATGTGAATTAGTTTACAATGTTGTGCTTTGCGTTTCTGTTCTTTCGATGGAAACTTGTTCCTGTGCTGTGCAGTGCGTTATATCACTTTTCAGTTTTCCTGTTATAATAATTGAACAGGGGACACGTATGTGAATTAGTTTACAAAGTTGTGCTTTGCATTTCTGTTCTTTCTTTGGAAACTTGTTTCTGTGCCATACAGTGCGACATAAAACTTTTCGGTTTTCCTGTATTCCTAACTGTGCGAGCGACACAAATGTGATTTAGTGTACAAAGTAGTGCTTTGGATTTCTGTTCTTCGGTTGGAAACTTGTTTCTGTGCTGTACAGTGTGATATATCAGTTTTCAGTTTTCCTGTTGTAATAATTGAATGGACGACACGTATGTGGTTTAGTTTACAAAGTTGTGCTTTGAGTTTCTGTTCTTTCGATGGAAACTTGTTCCTGTGCTGTGCAGTTCGTTATATCACTTTTCAGTTTTCCTGTTATAGTAATTGAACATGCGACACATATGTGAATTAGTTTACAAAGTTGTGCTTTGCGTTTCTGTTCTTTCGATCGAAACTTGTTCCTGTGCTGTGCAGTGCGTTATATCACTTTTCAGTTTTCCTGTTATAATAATTGAACAGGGGACACGTATGTGAATTAGTTTACAAAGTTGTGCTTTGCATTTCTGTTCTTTCTTTGGAAACTTGTTTCTGTGCCATACAGTGCGCTTTAAAACTTTTCGGTTTTCCTGTATTCCTAATTGTGCGAGCGACACAAATGTGATTTAGTGTACAAAGTAGTGCTTTGGATTTCTGTTCTTCGGTTGGAAACTTGTTTCTGTGCTGTACAGTGTGATATATCAGTTTTCAGTTTTCCTGTTGTAATAATTGAATGGGCGATACGTATGTGATTTAGTTTACAAAGTTGTGCTTTGCTTTTCTGTTCTTTCGATGGAAACTTGTTTCTGTGCCATACAGTGCAAGACAACACTTTTTGGTTTTCGAGTATTCTTAATTGAGCGAGTGATACACATGTGATTCAGTTTACAAAGTAGTGCTTTTCATTTACGTTCTTTCGTTGGAAACTTGTTCCTGTTAGGAATAAGTTAGGGTTAGGGTCAGGGTTAGGGTTAGGTTTAGGTTAGGGCTCGGTAAGGGATAGGGTTAGGGTTAGGGTTAGGGTTAGGGTTAGGTTAGGGCTGGGTAAGGGATATGGTTAGGGTTAGGGTTAGGGTTAGGGTTAGGGGTTAGGGTTAGGGTTAGGGTTAGTTTTAGGGACTTAGGGTTAGGGTTAGGGTTAGGGTTATATCACTTTTCAGGTTTCCTGTTATAATAATTGAACAGGCGACACATATGTGAATTAGTTTACAAAGTCGTGCTTTGCGTTTCTGTTCTTTCAATGGAAACTTGTTTCTGTGCCATACAGTGCGAGATAACACTTTTCAATTTTCTGTATTCCTAATTGAGCGAGCGACACACAGGTGATTCCGTTTAAAAGTAGTGCTTTGCTTTTCTGTTCTTTCATTGGAAACTTGTTCTTGTGCTGTACAGTGAGATATATCACTTTTCAGTTTTTCTGTATTCCTAATGGAGCGAGTGACACACATGTGATTTAGTTTACAAATTAGTGATTTTCTTTTTTGTTCTTTCATTTGAAACTTGTTCCTGTGCTGTACAATATGATATATCACTTTTCAGTTTTCCTGTTATAATAATTGAACAGGCGACACGTATGTGAATTCGTTTACAAAGTTGTGCTTTGAGTTTCTGTACTTTCGATGGAAACTTGTTCCTGTGCTGTACAGTGCGTTATATAACTTTTCGGTTTTCCTGTTATAATAATTGAACAGGCGACACATATGTGAATTAGTTTACAAAGTTGTGCTTCGCGTTTCTGTTCTTTCGATGGAAACTTGTTCCTGTGCTGTGCAGTGCGTTATATCACTTTTCAGTTTTCCTGTTATAATAATTGCACAGGGGACACATATGTGAATTAGTTTACAAAGTTGTGCTTTGCATTTCTGTTCTTTCTTTGGAAACTTGTTTCTGTGCCATACAGTGCGAGATAAAACTTTTCGGTTTCCCTGTATTCCTAACTGTGCGAGCGACACAAATGTGATTTAGTGTACAAAGTAGTGCTTTGGATTTCTGTTCTTTGGTTGGAAACTTGTTTCTGTGCTGTACAGTGTGATATATCAGTTTTCAGTTTTCCTGTTGTAATAATTGAATGGGCGACAAGTATGTGATTTAGTTTACAACGTTGTGCTTTGAGTTTCTGTTCTTTTGATGGAAACTTGTTCCTGTGCTGTGCAGTGCGTTATATCACTTTTCAGTTTTCCTGTTATAATAATTGAACAGGCGACACATATGTGAATTAGTTTACAAAGTTGTGCTTTGCGTTTCTGTTCTTTCAATGGAAACTTGTTTCTGTGCCGTACAGTGCGAGATAACACTTTTCAATTTTCCTGTATTCCTAATTGAGCGAGCGACACACAGGTGATTCCGTTTAAAAGTAGTGCTTTGCTTTTCTGTTCTTTCGTTGGAAACTTGTTCTTGTGCTGTACAGTGAGATATATCACTTTTCAGTTTTTCTGTATTCCTAAGGGTGCGAGTGACACACATGTGATTTAGTTTACAAATTAGTGATTTTCTTTTTTGTTCTTTCATTTGAAACTTGTTCCTGTGCTCTACAATATGATATATAACTTTTCAGTTTTCCTGTTATAATAATTGAACAGGCGACACATATGTGAATCAGTTTACAAAGTTGTGTTTTGCGTTTCTGTTCTTTCTTTGGAAACTTGTTTCTGTGCCATACAGTGCGAGATAAAACTTTATGGTTTTCCTGTATTCCTAATTGTGCGAGCGACACAAATGTGATTTAGTGTACAAAGTAGTGCTTTGGATTTCTGTTTTTCGGTTGGAAACTTGTTTCTGTGCTGTACAGTGTGATATATCAGTTTTCAGTTTTCCTGTTGTAATAATTGAATGGGCGATACGTATGTGATTTAGTTTACAAAGTTGTGCTTCGCGTTTCTGTTCTTTGGATGGAAACTTGTTCCTGTGCTGTGCAGTGCGTTATATCACTTTTCAGTTTTCCTGTTATAATAATTGAACAGGGGACACGTATGTGAATTAGTTTACAAAGTTGTGCTTTGCGTTTCTGTTCTTTCAATGGAAACTTGTTTCTGTGCCGTACAGTGCGAGATAACACTTTTCAATTTTCCTGTATTCCTAATTGAGCGAGTGACACACAGGTGATTCCGTTTAAAAGTAGTGCTTTGCTTTTCTGTTCTTTCGTTGGAAACTTGTTCTTGTGCTGTACAGTGAGATATATCACTTTTCAGTTTTTCTGTATTCCTAATGGAGCGAGTGACACACATGTGATTTAGTTTACAAATTAGTGATTTTCTTTTTTGTTCTTTCATTTGAAACTTGTTCCTGTGCTGTACAATATGATATATCACTTTTCAGTTTTCCTGTTATAATAATTGAACAGGCGACACGTATGTGAATTCGTTTACAAAATTGTGCTTTGCTTTTCTGTTCTTTCGATGGAAACTTGTTTCTGTGCCGTACAGTGCAAGATAACACTTTTCGGTTTTCCTGTATTCTTAATTGAGCGAGTGACACACATGTGATTCAGTTTACAAAGTAGTGCTTTTCATTTACGTTCTTTGTTGGAAACTTGTTCCTGTTAGGAATAAGTTAGGGTTAGGGTCAGGGTTAGGGTTAGGGTTAGGTTAGGGCTGGGTAAGGGATAGGGTTAGGGTTAGGGTTAGGGTTAGGGTTAGGGTTAGGGGTTAGGGTTAGGGTTAGGGTAAGGTTTAGAGACTTAGGGTTAGGGTTAGAGTTAGGGTTATATCACTTTTCAGGTTTCCTGTTATAATAATTGAACAGGCGACACATATGTGAATTAGTTTACAAAGTTGTGCTTTGCGTTTCTGTTCTTTCAATGGAAACTTGTTTCTGTGCCGTACAGTGCGAGATAACACTTTTCAATTTTCTGTATTCCTAATTGAGCGAGCGACACACAGGTGATTCCGTTTAAAAGTAGTGCTTTGCTTTTCTGTTCTTTCGTTGGAAACTTGTTCTTGTGCTGTACAGTGAGATATATCACTTTTCAGTTTTTCTGTATTCCTAATGGAGCGAGTGACACACATGTGATTTAGTTTACAAATTAGTGATTTTCTTTTTTGTTCTTTCATTTGAAACTTGTTCCTGTGCTGTACAATATGATATATCACTTTTCAGTTTTCCTGTTATAATAATTGAACAGGCGACACGTATGTGAATTCGTTTACAAAGTTGTGCTTTGAGTTTCTGTTCTTTCGATGGAAACTTGTTCCTGTGCTGTACAGTGCGTTATATAACTTTTCAGTTTTCCTGTTATAATAATTGAACAGGCGACACATATGTGAATTAGTTTACAAAGTTGTGCTTCGCGTTTCTGTTCTTTCGATGGAAACTTGTTCTTGTGCTGTACAGTGAGATATATCACTTTTCAGTTTTTCTGTATTCCTAATGGAGCGAGTGACACACATGTGATTTAGTTTACAAATTAGTGATTTTCTTTTTTGTTCTTTCATTTGAAACTTGTTCCTGTGCTGTACAATATGATATATCACGTTTCAGTTTTCCTGTTATAATAATTGAACAGGCGACACGTATGTGAATTAGTTTACAAAGTTGTGCTTTGCATTTCTGTTCTTTCTTTGGAAACTTGTTTCTGTGCCATACAGTGCGAGATAAAACTTTTCGGTTTTCCTGTATTCCTAACTGTGCGAGCGACACAAATGTGATTTAGTGTACAAAGTAGTGCTTTGGATTTCTGTTCTTCGGTTGGAAACTTGTTTCTGTGCTGTACAGTGTGATATATCAGTTTTCAGTTTTCCTGTTGTAATAATTGAATGGGCGACAAGTATGTGATTTAGTTTACAAAGTTGTGCTTTGAGTTTCTGTTCTTTTGATGGAAACTTGTTCCTGTGCTGTGCAGTGCGTTATATCACTTTTCAGTTTTCCTGTTATAATAATTGAACAGGCAACACATATGTGAATTAGTTTACAAAGTTGTGCTTTGCGTTTCTGTTCTTTCAATGGAAACTTGTTTCTGTGCCGTACAGTGCGAGATAACACTTTTCAATTTTCCTGTATTCCTAATTGAGCGAGTGACACACAGGTGATTCCGTTTAAAAGTAGTGCTTTGCTTTTCTGTTCTTTCGTTGGAAACTTGTTCTTGTGCTGTACAGTGAGATATATCACTTTTCAGTTTTCCTGTATTCTTAATTGAGCGAGTGACCACATGTGATTCAATTCTCAAAGTAGTGCTTTTCATTTACGTTCTTTCGTTGGAAACTTGTTCCTGTTAGGAATAAGTTAGGGTTAGGGTTAGGGTTAGGGTTAGGGTTAGGGTTAGGGTTAGGGTTAGGGTTAGGTTAGGGCTCGGTAAGGGATAGGGTTAGGGTTAGGGTTAGGGTTAGGTTAGGGCTGGGTAAGGGATAGGGTTAGGGTTAGGGTTAGGGTCAGGGGTTAGGGTTAGGGTTAGGGTTAGGGTAAGGGTTATATCACTTTTCAGGTTTCCTGTTATAATAATTGAACAGGCGAAACATATGTGAATTAGTTTACAAAGTTGTGCTTTGCGTTTCTGTTCTTTCAATGGAAACTTGTTTCTGTGCTGTACAGTGCGAGATAACATTTTCAGTTTTCCTGTATTCCTAATTCAGCGAGCGACACAGGTGACACACAAACTTGTTCCTGTGTTGTACAATATGATATATCACTTTTCAGTTTTCCGTTTAAAAGTAGTGCTTTGCTTTTCTGTTCTTTCGTTGGAAACTTGTTCTTGTGCTGTACAGTGAGATATATCACTTTTCAGTTTTTCTGTATTCCTAATGGAGCGAGTTTCACACATGTGATTTAGTTTACAAATTAGTGATTTTCTTTTTTGTTCTTTCATTTGAAACTTGTTCCTGTGCTGTACAATATGATATATCACTTTTCAGTTTTCCTGTTATAATAATTGAACAGGCGACACGTATGTGAATTCATTAACAAAGTTGTGCTTTGAGTTTCTGTTCTTTCGATGGAAACTTGTTCCTGTGCTGTACAGTTCGTTATATAACTTTTCAGTTTTCCTGTAATAATAATTGAACTGGCGACATATATGTGAATTAGTTTACAAAGTTGTGCTTTGCGTTTCTGTTCTTTCGATGGAAACTTGTTCCTGTGATGTGCAGTGCGTTATATCACTTTTCAGTTTTCCTGTTATAATAATTGAACAGGGGACACGTATGTGAATTAGTTTACAAAGTTGTGCTTTGCATTTCTGTTCTTTCTTTGGAAACTTGTTTCTGTGCCATACAGTGTGCTTTAAAACTTTTCGGTTTTTATGTATTCCTAATTGTGCGAGCGACACAAATGTGATTTAGTGTACAAAGTAGTGCTTTGGATTTCTGTTTTTCGGTTGGAAACTTGTTTCTGTGCTGTACAGTGAGATATATCAGTTTTCAGTTTTCCTGTTGTAATAATTGAATGGGCGACACGTATGTGATTTAGTTTACAAAGTTGTGCTTTGCTTTTCTGTTCTTTCGATGGAAACTTGTTTCTGTGCCGTACAGTGCAAGATAACACTTTTCGGTTTTCCTGTATTCTTAATTGAGCGAGTGACACACATGTGATTCAGTTTACAAAGTAGTGCTTTTCATTTACATTCTTTCGTTGGAAACTTGTTCCTGTTAGGAATAAGTTAGGGTTAGGGTTAGGGTTAGGTTAGGGCTTGGTAAGGGATAGGGTTATGGTTAGGGTTAGGGTTAAGGTTAGGTTAGGGCTGGGTAAGGGATAAGGTTAGGGTTAGTGTTAGGGTTAGGGTTAGGGTTAGGGACTTAGGGTTAGGGTTAGGGTTAGGGTTAGGTTTAGGGACTTAGGGTTAGGGTTAGGGTTAGGGTTATATCACTTTTCAGGTTTCCTGTTATAATATTTGAACAGGCGACACATATGTGAATTAGTTTAGAAAGTTGTGCTTTGCCTTTCTGTTCTTTCCATGGAAACTTGTTCCTGTGCTGTGCAGTGCGTTATATCACTTTTCAGTTTTCCTGTTATAATAATTGAACAGGGGACACGTATGTGAATTAGTTTACAAAGTTGTGCTTTGCATTTCTGTTCTTTCTTTGGAAACTTGTCTCTGTGCCATACAGTGCGCTTTAAAACTTTTCGGTTTTCCTGTATTCCTAATTGTGCGAGCGACACAAATGTGATTTAGTGTACAAAGTATTGCTTTGGATTTCTGTTCTTCGGTTGGAAACTTGTTTCTGTGCTGTACAGTGTGATATATCAGTTTTCAGTTTTCCTGTTGTAATAATTGAATTGGCGATACGTATGTGATTTAGTTTACAAAGTTGTGCTTTGCTTTTCTGTTCTTTCGATGGAAACTTGTTTCTGTGCCTTACAGTGCAAGATAACACTTTTCGGTTTTCCTGTATTCTTAATTGAGCGAGTGACACACATGTGATTCAGTTTACAAAGTAGTGCTTTTCATTTACGTTCTTTCGTTGGAAACTTGTTCCTGTTAGGAATAAGTTAGGGTTAGGGTCAGGGTTAGGGTTAGGGTTAGGGTTAGGTTAGGGCTCGGTAAGGGATAAAGTTAGGGTTAGAGTTAGGGTTAGGGTTAGGTTAGGGCTGGGTAAGGGATAGGGTTAGGGTTAGGGTTAGGGTTAGGGTTAGGGTTAGGGGTTAGGGTTAGGGTTAGGGTTAGGGACTTAGGGTTAGGGTCAGGGTTAGGGTTAGGGTTAGGGTTAGGTTAGGGCTCGGTAAGGGTTAGGGTTAGGGTTAGGGTTAGGGTTAGGTTAGGGCTCGGTAAGGGATAGGGTTAGGGTTAGGGTTAGGGTTAGGATTAGGTTAGGGCTGGGCAAGGGATAGGGTTAGGGTTAGGGTTAGGGTTAGGGTTAGGGTTAGGGTTAGGGACTTAGGGTTAGGGTTAGGGTTAGGGTTATATCACTTTTCAGGTTTCCTGTTATAATAATTGAACAGGCGACACATATGTGAATTAGTTTACAAAGTTGTGCTTTGCGTTTCTGTTCTTTCAATGGAAACTTGTTTCTGTGCCGTACTGTGCGAGATAACACTTTTCAGTTTTCCTGTATTCCTAATTGAGCGAGCGACACACAGGTGATTCCGTTTAAAAGTAGTGCTTTGCTTTTCTGTTCTTTCGTTGGAAACTTGTTCTTGTGCTGTACAGTGAGATATATCACTTTTCAGTTTTCCTGTATTCCTAATGGAGCGAGTCACACACATGTGATTTAGTTTACAAATTAGTGATTTTCTTTTTTGTTCTTTCATTTGAAACTTGTTCCTGTGCTGTACAATATGATATATCACATTTCAGTTTTCCTGTTATAATAATTGAACAAGCGACACTATGTGAATTTGTTTACAAAGTTGTGCTTTGAGTTTCTGTTCTTTCGATGGAAACTTGTTCCTGTGCTCTGCAGTGGGTTATATCACTTTTCAGTTTTCCTGTTATAATAATTGAACAGGCGACACACATGTGAATTAGTTTACAAAGTTGTGCTTTGCGTTTCTGTTCTTTCCATGGAAACTTGTTCCTGTGCTGTGCAGTGGGTTATATCACTTTTCAGTTTTCCTGTTATAATAATTGAACAGGGGACACGTATGTGAATTAGTTTACAAAGTTGTGCTTTGCATTTCTGTTCTTTCTTTGGAAACTTGTTTCTGTGCCATACAGTGCGCTTTAAAACTTTTCGGTTTTCCTGTATTCCTAATTGTGCGAGCGACACAAATGTGATTTAGTGTACAAAGTAGTGCTTTGGATTTCTGTTCTTCGGTTGGAAATTTGTTTCTGTGCTGTGCAGTGTGATATATCAGTTTTCAGTTTTCCTGTTGTAATAATTGAATGGGCGACACGTATGTGATTTAGTTTACAAAGTTGTGCTTTGCTTTTCTGTTCTTTCGATGGAAACTTGTTTCTGTGCCGTACAGTGCAAGATAACACTTTTCGGTTTTCCTGTATTCTTAATTGAGCGAGTGACACACATGTGATTCAGTTTACAAAGTAGTGCTTTTCATTTACGTTCTTTCGTTGGAAACTTGTTCCTGTTAGGAATAAGTTAGGGTTAGGGTCAGGGTTAGGGTTAGGGTTAGGGTTAGGTTAGTGCTCGGTAAGGGTTAGGGTTAGGGTTAGGGTTAGGGTTAGGTTAGGGCTGGGTAAGGGATAGGGTTAGGGTTAGGGTTAGGGTTAGGATTAGGGTTAGGGGTTAGGGTTAGGGTTAGGGTTAGGGACTTAGGGTTAGGGTTAGAGTTATGGTTATATCACTTTTCAGGTTTCCTGTTATAATAATTGAACAGGCGACACATATGTGAATTAGTTTACAAAGTTGTGCTTTGCGTTTCTGTTCTTTCAATGGAAACTTGTTTCTGTGCCGTACAGTGCGTGATAACACTTTTCAGTTTTCCTGTATTCCTAATTGAGCGAGCGACACACAGGTGATTCCGTTTAAAAGTAGTGCTTTGCTTTTCTGTTCTTTCGTTGGAAACTTGTTCTTGTGCTGTACAGTGAGATATATCACTTTTCAGTTTTCCTGTATTCCTAATGGAGCGAGTGACACACATGTGATTTAGTTTGCAAATTAGTGATTTTCTTTTTTGTTCTTTCATTTGAAACTTGTTCCTGTGCTGTACAATATGATATATCACTTTTCAGTTATCCTGTTATAATAATTGAACAGGCGACACGTATGTGAATTCGTTTACAAAGTTGTGCTTTGAGTTTCTGTTCTTTCGATGGAAAATTGTTCCTGTGCTGTACAGTGCGTTATATAACTTTTCAGTTTTCCTGTTATAATAATTGAACAGGCGACACATATGTGAATTAGTTTACAAAGTTGTGCTTTGCGTTTCTGTTCTTTCGATGGAAACTTGTTCCTGTGCTGTGCAGTGCGTTATATCACTTTACAGTTTTCCTGTTGTAATAATTGAACGGCCGTATGTATGTGATTTAGTTTACAAAGTTGTGCTTTGCTTTTCTGTTCTTTCGATGGAAACTTGTTTCTGTGCCGTACAGTGCAAGATAACACTTTTCGGTTTTCCTGTATTCTTAAATGAGCGAGTGACACACAAGTGATTCAGTTTACAAAGTAGTGCTTTTCATTTACGTTCTTTCGTTGGAAAATTGTTCCTGTTAGGAATAAGTTAGGGTTAGAGTCAGGGTTAGGGTTAGGTTTAGGGTTAGGTTAGGGCTCGGTAAGGGATAGGGTTAGGGTTAGGGTTAGGGTTAGGATTAGGTTAGGGCTGGGTAAGGGATAGGGTTAGGGTTAGGGTTAGGGTTAGGGTAAGGGTTAGGGTTAGGGACTTAGGGTTAGGGTTAGGGTTAGGGTTATATCATTTTTCAGGTTTCCTGTTATAATAATTGAACAGGCGACACATATGTGAATTAGTTTACAAAGTTGTGCTTTGCGTTTCTGTTCTTTCAATGGAAACTTGTTTCTGTGCCATACAGTGCGAGATAACACTTTTCAGTTTTCCTGTATTCCTAATTGAGCGAGCGACACACAGGTGATTCCGTTTAAAAGTAGTGCTTTGCTTTTCTGTTCTTTCGTTGGAAACTTGTTCTTGTGCTGTACAGTGAGATATATCACTTTTCAGTTTTCCTGTATTCCTAATGGAGCGAGTGACACACATGTGATTTAGTTTGCAAATTAGTGATTTTCTTTTTTGTTCTTTCATTTGAAACTTGTTCCTGTGCTGTACAATATGATATATCACTTTTCAGTTATCCTGTTATAATAATTGAACAGGCGACACGTATGTGAATTCGTTTACAAAGTTGTGCTTTGAGTTTCTGTTCTTTCGATGGAAAATTGTTCCTGTGCTGTACAGTGCGTTATATAACTTTTCAGTTTTCCTGTTATAATAATTGAACAGGCGACACATATGTGAATTAGTTTACAAAGTTGTGCTTTGCGTTTCTGTTCTTTCGATGGAAACTTGTTCCTGTGCTGTGCAGTGCGTTATATCACTTTACAGTTTTCCTGTTGTAATAATTGAACGGCCGTATGTATGTGATTTAGTTTACAAAGTTGTGCTTTGCTTTTCTGTTCTTTCGATGGAAACTTGTTTCTGTGCCGTACAGTGCAAGATAACACTTTTCGGTTTTCCTGTATTCTTAAATGAGCGAGTGACACACAAGTGATTCAGTTTACAAAGTAGTGCTTTTCATTTACGTTCTTTCGTTGGAAAATTGTTCCTGTTAGGAATAAGTTAGGGTTAGAGTCAGGGTTAGGGTTAGGTTTAGGGTTAGGTTAGGGCTCGGTAAGGGATAGGGTTAGGGTTAGGGTTAGGGTTAGGATTAGGTTAGGGCTGGGTAAGGGATAGGGTTAGGGTTAGGGTTAGGGTTAGGGTAAGGGTTAGGGTTAGGGACTTAGGGTTAGGGTTAGGGTTAGGGTTATATCATTTTTCAGGTTTCCTGTTATAATAATTGAACAGGCGACACATATGTGAATTAGTTTACAAAGTTGTGCTTTGCGTTTCTGTTCTTTCAATGGAAACTTGTTTCTGTGCCATACAGTGCGAGATAACACTTTTCAGTTTTCCTGTATTCCTAATTGAGCGAGCGACACACAGGTGATTCCGTTTAAAAGTAGTGCTTTGCTTTTCTGTTCTTTCGTTGGAAACTTGTTCTTGTGCTGTACAGTGAGATATATCACTTTTCAGTTTTCCTGTATTCCTAATGGAGCGAGTGACACACATGTGATTTAGTTTGCAAATTAGTGATTTTCTTTTTTGTTCTTTCATTTGAAACTTGTTCCTGTGCTGTACAATATGATATATCACTTTTCAGTTTTCCTGTTATAATAATTGAACAGGCGACACGTATGTGAATTCATTAACAAAGTTGTGCTTTGAGTTTCTGTTCTTTCGATGGAAACTTGTTCCTGTGCTGTACAGTTCGTTATATAACTTTTCAGTTTTCCTGTAATAATAATTGAACTGGCGACATATATGTGAATTAGTTTACAAAGTTGTGCTTTGCGTTTCTGTTCTTTCGATGGAAACTTGTTCCTGTGATGTGCAGTGCGTTATATCACTTTTCAGTTTTCCTGTTATAATAATTGAACAGGGGACACGTATGTGAATTAGTTTACAAAGTTGTGCTTTGCATTTCTGTTCTTTCTTTGGAAACTTGTTTCTGTGCCATACAGTGTGCTTTAAAACTTTTCGGTTTTTATGTATTCCTAATTGTGCGAGCGACACAAATGTGATTTAGTGTACAAAGTAGTGCTTTGGATTTCTGTTTTTCGGTTGGAAACTTGTTTCTGTGCTGTACAGTGAGATATATCAGTTTTCAGTTTTCCTGTTGTAATAATTGAATGGGCGACACGTATGTGATTTAGTTTACAAAGTTGTGCTTTGCTTTTCTGTTCTTTCGATGGAAACTTGTTTCTGTGCCGTACAGTGCAAGATAACACTTTTCGGTTTTCCTGTATTCTTAATTGAGCGAGTGACACACATGTGATTCAGTTTACAAAGTAGTGCTTTTCATTTACATTCTTTCGTTGGAAACTTGTTCCTGTTAGGAATAAGTTAGGGTTAGGGTTAGGGTTAGGTTAGGGCTTGGTAAGGGATAGGGTTATGGTTAGGGTTAGGGTTAAGGTTAGGTTAGGGCTGGGTAAGGGATAAGGTTAGGGTTAGTGTTAGGGTTAGGGTTAGGGTTAGGGACTTAGGGTTAGGGTTAGGGTTAGGGTTAGGTTTAGGGACTTAGGGTTAGGGTTAGGGTTAGGGTTATATCACTTTTCAGGTTTCCTGTTATAATATTTGAACAGGCGACACATATGTGAATTAGTTTAGAAAGTTGTGCTTTGCCTTTCTGTTCTTTCCATGGAAACTTGTTCCTGTGCTGTGCAGTGCGTTATATCACTTTTCAGTTTTCCTGTTATAATAATTGAACAGGGGACACGTATGTGAATTAGTTTACAAAGTTGTGCTTTGCATTTCTGTTCTTTCTTTGGAAACTTGTCTCTGTGCCATACAGTGCGCTTTAAAACTTTTCGGTTTTCCTGTATTCCTAATTGTGCGAGCGACACAAATGTGATTTAGTGTACAAAGTATTGCTTTGGATTTCTGTTCTTCGGTTGGAAACTTGTTTCTGTGCTGTACAGTGTGATATATCAGTTTTCAGTTTTCCTGTTGTAATAATTGAATTGGCGATACGTATGTGATTTAGTTTACAAAGTTGTGCTTTGCTTTTCTGTTCTTTCGATGGAAACTTGTTTCTGTGCCTTACAGTGCAAGATAACACTTTTCGGTTTTCCTGTATTCTTAATTGAGCGAGTGACACACATGTGATTCAGTTTACAAAGTAGTGCTTTTCATTTACGTTCTTTCGTTGGAAACTTGTTCCTGTTAGGAATAAGTTAGGGTTAGGGTCAGGGTTAGGGTTAGGGTTAGGGTTAGGTTAGGGCTCGGTAAGGGATAAAGTTAGGGTTAGAGTTAGGGTTAGGGTTAGGTTAGGGCTGGGTAAGGGATAGGGTTAGGGTTAGGGTTAGGGTTAGGGTTAGGGTTAGGGTTAGGGGTTAGGGTTAGGGTTAGGGTTAGGGACTTAGGGTTAGGGTCAGGGTTAGGGTTAGGGTTAGGGTTAGGTTAGGGCTCGGTAAGGGTTAGGGTTAGGGTTAGGGTTAGGGTTAGGTTAGGGCTCGGTAAGGGATAGGGTTAGGGTTAGGGTTAGGGTTAGGATTAGGTTAGGGCTGGGCAAGGGATAGGGTTAGGGTTAGGGTTAGGGTTAGGGTTAGGGTTAGGGACTTAGGGTTAGGGTTAGGGTTAGGGTTATATCACTTTTCAGGTTTCCTGTTATAATAATTGAACAGGCGACACATATGTGAATTAGTTTACAAAGTTGTGCTTTGCGTTTCTGTTCTTTCAATGGAAACTTGTTTCTGTGCCGTACTGTGCGAGATAACACTTTTCAGTTTTCCTGTATTCCTAATTGAGCGAGCGACACACAGGTGATTCCGTTTAAAAGTAGTGCTTTGCTTTTCTGTTCTTTCGTTGGAAACTTGTTCTTGTGCTGTACAGTGAGATATATCACTTTTCAGTTTTCCTGTATTCCTAATGGAGCGAGTGACACACATGTGATTTAGTTTACAAATTAGTGATTTTCTTTTTTGTTCTTTCATTTGAAACTTGTTCCTGTGCTGTACAATATGATATATCACATTTCAGTTTTCCTGTTATAATAATTGAACAAGCGACACTATGTGAATTTGTTTACAAAGTTGTGCTTTGAGTTTCTGTTCTTTCGATGGAAACTTGTTCCTGTGCTCTGCAGTGGGTTATATCACTTTTCAGTTTTCCTGTTATAATAATTGAACATGCGACACACATGTGAATTAGTTTACAAAGTTGTGCTTTGCGTTTCTGTTCTTTCCATGGAAACTTGTTCCTGTGCTGTGCAGTGGGTTATATCACTTTTCAGTTTTCCTGTTATAATAATTGAACAGGGGACACGTATGTGAATTAGTTTACAAAGTTGTGCTTTGCATTTCTGTTCTTTCTTTGGAAACTTGTTTCTGTGCCATACAGTGCGCTTTAAAACTTTTCGGTTTTCCTGTATTCCTAATTGTGCGAGCGACACAAATGTGATTTAGTGTACAAAGTAGTGCTTTGGATTTCTGTTCTTCGGTTGGAAATTTGTTTCTGTGCTGTGCAGTGTGATATATCAGTTTTCAGTTTTCCTGTTGTAATAATTGAATGGGCGACACGTATGTGATTTAGTTTACAAAGTTGTGCTTTGCTTTTCTGTTCTTTCGATGGAAACTTGTTTCTGTGCCGTACAGTGCAAGATAACACTTTTCGGTTTTCCTGTATTCTTAATTGAGCGAGTGACACACATGTGATTCAGTTTACAAAGTAGTGCTTTTCATTTACGTTCTTTCGTTGGAAACTTGTTCCTGTTAGGAATAAGTTAGGGTTAGGGTCAGGGTTAGGGTTAGGGTTAGGGTTAGGTTAGGGCTCGGTAAGGGTTAGGGTTAGGGTTAGGGTTAGGGTTAGGTTAGGGCTGGGTAAGGGATAGGGTTAGGGTTAGGGTTAGTGTTAGGATTAGGGTTAGGGGTTAGGGTTAGGGTTAGGGTTAGGGACTTAGGGTTAGGGTTAGAGTTATGGTTATATCACTTTTCAGGTTTCCTGTTATAATAATTGAACAGGCGACACATATGTGAATTAGTTTACAAAGTTGTGCTTTGCGTTTCTGTTCTTTCAATGGAAACTTGTTTCTGTGCCGTACAGTGCGTGATAACACTTTTCAGTTTTCCTGTATTCCTAATTGAGCGAGCGACACACAGGTGATTCCGTTTAAAAGTAGTGCTTTGCTTTTCTGTTCTTTCGTTGGAAACTTGTTCTTGTGCTGTACAGTGAGATATATCACTTTTCAGTTTTCCTGTATTCCTAATGGAGCGAGTGACACACATGTGATTTAGTTTGCAAATTAGTGATTTTCTTTTTTGTTCTTTCATTTGAAACTTGTTCCTGTGCTGTACAATATGATATATCACTTTTCAGTTATCCTGTTATAATAATTGAACAGGCGACACGTATGTGAATTCGTTTACAAAGTTGTGCTTTGAGTTTCTGTTCTTTCGATGGAAAATTGTTCCTGTGCTGTACAGTGCGTTATATAACTTTTCAGTTTTCCTGTTATAATAATTGAACAGGCGACACATATGTGAATTAGTTTACAAAGTTGTGCTTTGCGTTTCTGTTCTTTCGATGGAAACTTGTTCCTGTGCTGTGCAGTGCGTTATATCACTTTACAGTTTTCCTGTTGTAATAATTGAACGGCCGTATGTATGTGATTTAGTTTACAAAGTTGTGCTTTGCTTTTCTGTTCTTTCGATGGAAACTTGTTTCTGTGCCGTACAGTGCAAGATAACACTTTTCGGTTTTCCTGTATTCTTAAATGAGCGAGTGACACACAAGTGATTCAGTTTACAAAGTAGTGCTTTTCATTTACGTTCTTTCGTTGGAAAATTGTTCCTGTTAGGAATAAGTTAGGGTTAGAGTCAGGGTTAGGGTTAGGTTTAGGGTTAGGTTAGGGCTCGGTAAGGGATAGGGTTAGGGTTAGGGTTAGGGTTAGGATTAGGTTAGGGCTGGGTAAGGGATAGGGTTAGGGTTAGGGTTAGGGTTAGGGTAAGGGTTAGGGTTAGGGACTTAGGGTTAGGGTTAGGGTTAGGGTTATATCATTTTTCAGGTTTCCTGTTATAATAATTGAACAGGCGACACATATGTGAATTAGTTTACAAAGTTGTGCTTTGCGTTTCTGTTCTTTCAATGGAAACTTGTTTCTGTGCCATACAGTGCGAGATAACACTTTTCAGTTTTCCTGTATTCCTAATTGAGCGAGCGA
Organism: Meriones unguiculatus; assembly: GCF_030254825.1. Taxonomy (NCBI): domain Eukaryota; kingdom Metazoa; phylum Chordata; class Mammalia; order Rodentia; family Muridae; genus Meriones; species Meriones unguiculatus. Next base: position 12,270,491 of record NW_026843646.1, on the reverse strand, counting down.
CACACAGGTGATTCCGTTTAAAAGTAGTGCTTTGCTTTTCTGTTCTTTCGTTGGAAACATGTTCTTGTGCTGTACAGTGAGATATATCACTTTTCAGTTTTCCTGTATTCCTAATGGAGCGAGTGACACACATGTGATTTAGTTTGCAAATTAGTGATTTTCTTTTTTGTTCTTTCATTTGAAACTTGTTCCTGTGCTGTACAATATGATATATCACTTTTCAGTTATCCTGTTATAATAATTGAACAGGCGACACGTATGTGAATTCGTTTACAAAGTTGTGCTTTGAGTTTCTGTTCTTTCGATGGAAAATTGTTCCTGTGCTGTACAGTGCGTTATATAACTTTTCAGTTTTCCTGTTATAATAATTGAACAGGCGACACATATGTGAATTAGTTTACAAAGTTGTGCTTTGCGTTTCTGTTCTTTCGATGGAAACTTGTTCCTGTGCTGTGCAGTGCGTTATATCACTTTACAGTTTTCCTGTTGTAATAATTGAACGGCCGTATGTATGTGATTTAGTTTACAAAGTTGTGCTTTGCTTTTCTGTTCTTTCGATGGAAACTTGTTTCTGTGCCGTACAGTGCAAGATAACACTTTTCGGTTTTCCTGTATTCTTAAATGAGCGAGTGACACACAAGTGATTCAGTTTACAAAGTAGTGCTTTTCATTTACGTTCTTTCGTTGGAAAATTGTTCCTGTTAGGAATAAGTTAGGGTTAGAGTCAGGGTTAGGGTTAGGTTTAGGGTTAGGTTAGGGCTCGGTAAGGGATAGGGTTAGGGTTAGGGTTAGGGTTAGGATTAGGTTAGGGCTGGGTAAGGGATAGGGTTAGGGTTAGGGTTAGGGTTAGGGTAAGGGTTAGGGTTAGGGACTTAGGGTTAGGGTTAGGGTTAGGGTTATATCATTTTTCAGGTTTCCTGTTATAATAATTGAACAGGCGACACATATGTGAATTAGTTTACAAAGTTGTGCTTTGCGTTTCTGTTCTTTCAATGGAAACTTGTTTCTGTGCCATACAGTGCGAGATAACACTTTTCAGTTTTCCTGTATTCCTAATTGAGCGAGCGACACACAGGTGATTCCGTTTAAAAGTAGTGCTTTGCTTTTCTGTTCTTTCGTTGGAAACTTGTTCTTGTGCTGTACAGTGAGATATATCACTTTTCAGTTTTCCTGTATTCCTAATGGAGCGAGTGACACACATGTGATTTAGTTTGCAAATTAGTGATTTTCTTTTTTGTTCTTTCATTTGAAACTTGTTCCTGTGCTGTACAATATGATATATCACTTTTCAGTTATCCTGTTATAATAATTGAACAGGCGACACGTATGTGAATTTGTTTACAAAGTTTTGCTTTGAGTTTCTGTTCTTTCGATGGAAACTTGTTCCTGTGCTGTGCAGTGCGTTATATCACTTTACAGTTTTCCTGTTATAATAATTGAACAGGGGACACGTATGTGAATTAGTTTACAAAGTTGTGCTTTGCAGTTCTGTTCTTTCTATGGAAACTTGTTTCTGTGCCATACAGTGCGAGATAAAACTTTTCGCTTTTCCTGTATTCCTAATTGTGCGAGCGACACAAATGTGATTTAGTGTACAAAGTAGTGCTTTGGATTTCTGTTCTTCGGTTGGAAACTTGTTTCTGTGCTGTACAGTGTGATATATCAGTTTTCAGTTTTCCTGTTGTAATAATTGAACGGCCGTATGTATGTGATTTAGTTTACAAAGTTGTGCTTTGCTTTTCTGTTCTTTCGATGGAAACTTGTTTCTGTGCCGTACAGTGCAAGATAACACTTTTCTGTTTTCCTGTATTCTTAAATGAGCGAGTGACACACAAGTGATTCAGTTTACAAAGTAGTGCTTTTCATTTACGTTCTTTCGTAGGAAAATTGTTCCTGTTAGGAATAAGTTAGGGTTAGAGTCAGGGTTAGGGTTAGGTTTAGGGTTAGGTTAGGGCTCGGTAAGGGATAGGGTTAGGGTTAGGGTTAGGGTTAGGATTAGGTTAGGGCTGGGTAAGAGATAGGGTTAGGGTTAGGGTTAGGTTTAGGGTAAGGGTTAGGGTTAGGGACTTAGGGTTAGGGTTAGGGTTAGGGTTATATCATTTTTCAGGTTTCCTGTTATAATAATTGAACAGGCGACACATATGTGAATTAGTTTACAAAGTTGTGCTTTCCGTTTCTGTTCTTTCAATGGAAACTTGTTTCTGTGCCGTACTGTGCAAGATAACACTTTTCAGTTTTCCTGTATTCCTAATTGAGCGAGCGACACACAGGTGATTCCGTTTAAAAGTAGTGCTTTGCTTTTCTGTTCTTTCGTTGGAAACTTGTTCTTGTACTGTACAGTGAGATATATCACTTTTCAGTTTTTCTGTTGTAATAATTGAATGGGCGATACGTATGTGATTTAGTTTACAAAGTTGTGCTTTGCTTTCTGTTCTTTCGATGGAAACTTGTTTCTGTGCCGTACAGTGCAACATAACACTTTTCTGTTTTCCTGTATTCTTAAATGAGCGAGTGACACACATGTGATTCAGTTTACAAAGTAGTGCTTTTCATTTACGTTCTTTCGTTGGAAACTTGTTCCTGTTAGGAATAAGTTAGGGTTAGGGTCAGGGTTAGGGTTAGGGTTAGGGTTAGATTAGGGCTCGGTAAGGGTTAGGGTTAGGGTTAGGGTTAGGGTTAGGGTTAGGTTAGGGCTGGGTAAGGGATAGGGTTAGGGTTAGGGTTATGGTTAAGGTTAGGGTTAGGGTTTGGGGTTAGGGTTAGGGTTAGGGTTAGGGACTTAGGGTTAGGGTTAGTGTTAGGGTCATATCACTTTTCAGGTTTCCTGTTATAATAATTGAACAGGCGACACATATGTGAATTAGTTTACAAAGTTGTGCTTTGCGTTTCTGTTCTTTCAATGGAAACTTGTTTCTGTGCCGTACAGTGCTAGATAACACTTTTCAGTTTTCCTGTATTCCTAATTGAGCGAGCGACACACAGGTGATTCCGTTTAAAAGTAGTGCTTTGCTTTTCTGTTCTTTCGTTGGAAACTTGTTCTTGTGCTGTACAGTGAGATATATCACTTTTCAGTTTTCCTGTATTCCTAATGGAGCGAGTGACACACATGTGATTTAGTTTACAAATTAGTGATTTTCTTTTTTGTTCTTTCATTTGAAACTTGTTCCTGTGCTGTACAATATGATATATCACTTTTCAGTTTTCCTGTTATAATAATTGAACAGGCGACACCTATGTGAATTCGTTTACAAAGTTGTGCTTTGAGTTTCTGTTCTTTCGATGGAAACTTGTTCCTGTGCTGTACAGTGCGTTATATAACTTTTCAGTTTTCCTGTTATAATAATTGAACAGGCGACACATATGTGAATTAGTTTACAAAGTTGTGCTTTGCGTTTCTGTTCTTTCGATGGAAACTTGCTCCTGTGCTGTGCAGTGCGTTATATCACTTTACAGTTTTCCTGTTATAATAATTGAACAGGGGACACGTATGTGAATTAGTTTACAAAGTTGTGCTTTGCAGTTCTGTTCTTTCTATTTAAACTTGTTTCTGTGCCATACAGTGCGAGATAAAACTTTTCGGTTTTCCTGTATTCCATATTGTGCGAGCGACACAAATGTGATTTAGTGTACAAAGTAGTGCTTTGGATTTCTGTTCTTCGGTTGGAAACTTGTTTCTGTGCTGTACAGTGTGATATATCATTTTTCAGTTTTCCTGTTGTAATAACTGAACGGGCGAAACGTATGTGATTTAGTTTACAAAGTTGTGCTTTGCTTTTCTGTACTTTCGATGGAAACTTGTTTCTGTGCCGTACAGTGCAAGATAACACTTTTCGGTTTTCCTGTATTCTTAAATGAGCGAGTGACACACATGTGATTCTGTTTACGAAGTAGTGCTTTTCATTTACGTTCTTTCGTTGGAAACTTGTTCCTGTTAGGAATAAGTTAGGGTTAGGGTCAGGGTTAGGGTTAGGGTTAGGGTTAGGTTAGGGCTCGGTAAGGGATAGGGTTAGGGTTATGGTTAGGGTTAGGGTTAGGTTAGGGCTGGGTAAGAGATAGGGTTAGGGTTAGGGTTAGGGTTAGGATTAGGGTTAGGGGTTAGGGTTAGGGTTAGGGTTAGGGTTAGGGACTTAGGGTTAGGGTTAGGGTTAGGGTTAGTGTTAGAGTTAGGGATTTAGGGTTAGGATTAGGGTTAGGGTTATATCACTTTTCAGGTTTCCTGTTATAATAATTGAACAGGCGACACATATGTGAATTCGTTTACAAAGTTGTGCTTTGCCTTTCTGTTCTTTCCATGGAAACTTGTTCCTGTGCTGTGCAGTGCGTTATATCACTTTTCAGTTTTCCTGTTATAATAATTGAACAGGGAACACTTACGTGAATTAGTTTACAAAGTTGTGCTTTGCATTTCTGTTCTTTCTTTGGAAACTTGTTTCTGTGCCATACAGTGCGCTTTAAAACTTTTCGGTTTTCCTGTATTCCTAATTGTGCGAGCGACACAAATGTGATTTAGTGTACAAAGTAGTGCTTTGGATTTCTGTTCTTCGGTTGGAAACTTGTTTCTGTGCTGTACAGTGTGATATAACATTTTTCAGTTTTCCTGTTGTAATAACTGAACGGGCGATACGTATGTGATTTAGTTTACAAAGTTGTGCTTTGCTTTTCTGTACTTTCGATGGAAACTTGTTTCTGTGCCGTACAGTGCAAGATAACACTTTTCGGTTTTCCTGTATTCTTAAATGAGCGAGTGACACACATGTGATTCTGTTTACGAAGTAGTGCTTTTCATTTACGTTCTTTCGTTGGAAACTTGTTCCTGTTAGGAATAAGTTAGGGTTAGGGTCAGGGTTAGGGTTAGGGTTAGGGTTAGGTTAGGGCTCGGTAAGGGATAGGGTTAGGGTTATGGTTAGGGTTAGGGTTAGGTTAGGGCTGGGTAAGAGATAGGGTTAGGGTTAGGGTTAGGGTTAGGATTAGGGTTAGGGGTTAGGGTTAGGGTTAGGGTTAGGGTTAGGGACTTAGGGTTAGGGTTAGGGTTAGGGTTAGTGTTAGAGTTAGGGATTTAGGGTTAGGATTAGGGTTAGGGTTATATCACTTTTCAGGTTTCCTGTTATAATAATTGAACAGGCGACACATATGTGAATTCGTTTACAAAGTTGTGCTTTGCCTTTCTGTTCTTTCCATGGAAACTTGTTCCTGTGCTGTGCAGTGCGTTATATCACTTTTCAGTTTTCCTGTTATAATAATTGAACAGGGAACACTTACGTGAATTAGTTTACAAAGTTGTGCTTTCCATTTCTGTTCTTTCTTTGGAAACTTGTTTCTGTGCCATACAGTGCGCTTTAAAACTTTTCGGTTTTCCTGTATTCCTAATTGTGCGAGCGACACAAATGTGATTTAGTGTACAAAGTAGTGCTTTGGATTTCTGTTCTTCGGTTGGAAACTTGTTTCTGTGCTGTACAGTGTGATATAACATTTTTCAGTTTTCCTGTTGTAATAACTGAACGGGCGATACGTATGTGATTTAGTTTACAAAGTTGTGCTTTGCTTTTCTGTACTTTCGATGGAAACTTGTTTCTGTGCCGTACAGTGCAAGATAACACTTTTCGGTTTTCCTGTATTCTTAAATGAGCGAGTGACACACATGTGATTCTGTTTACGAAGTAGTGCTTTTCATTTACGTTCTTTCGTTGGAAACTTTTTCCTGTTAGGAATAAGTTAGGGTTAGGGTCAGGGTTAGGGTTAGGGTTAGGGTTAGGTTAGGGCTCGGTAAGGGATAGGGTTAGGGTTATGGTTAGGGTTAGGGTTAGGTTAGGGCTGGGTAAGAGATAGGGTTAGGGTTAGGGTTAGGGTTAGGATTAGGGTTAGGGGTTAGGGTTAGGGTTAGGGTTAGGGTTAGGGACTTAGGGTTAGGGTTAGGGTTAGGGTTAGTGTTAGAGTTAGGGATTTAGGGTTAGGATTAGGGTTAGGGTTATATCACTTTTCAGGTTTCCTGTTATAATAATTGAACAGGCGACACATATGTGAATTCGTTTACAAAGTTGTGCTTTGCCTTTCTGTTCTTTCCATGGAAACTTGTTCCTGTGCTGTGCAGTGCGTTATATCACTTTTCAGTTTTCCTGTTATAATAATTGAACAGGGGACACGTATGTGAATTAGTTTACAAAGTTGTGCTTTGCAGTTCTGTTCTTTCTATGGAAACTTGTTTCTGTGCCATACAGTGCGAGATAAAACTTTTCGGTTTTCCTGTATTCCTAATTGTGCGAGCGACACAAATGTGATTTAGTGTACAAAGTAGTGCTTTGGATTTCTGTTCTTCGGTTGGAAACTTGTTTCTGTGCTGTACAGTGTGATATATCAGTTTTTAGTTTTCCTGTTTTAATAATTGAACAGGGGACACATATGTGAATTAGTTTACAAAGTTGTGCTTTGCTTTTCTGTTCTTTCGATGGAAACTTGTTTCTGTGCCATACAGTGCAAGATAACACTTTTCGGTTTTCCTGTATTCTTAATTGAGCGAGTGACACACATGTGATTCAGTTTACAAAGTAGTGCTTTTCATTTACGTTCTTTCGTTGGAAACTTGTTCCTGTTAGGAATAAGTTAGGGTTAGGGTCAGGGTTAGGGTTAGGGTTAGGGTTAGGTTAGGGCTCGGTAAGTGATAGGGTTAGGGTTACGGTTATGGTTAGGGTTAGGTTAGGGCTGGGTAAGGGATAGGGTTAGGGTTAGGGTTAGGGTTAGGGTTAGGGTTAGGGGTTAGGGTTAGTGTTAGGGACTTAGGGTTAGGGTTAGGGTTAGGGTTATATCACTTTTCAGGTTTCCTGTTATAATAATTGAACAGGCGACACATATGTGAATTAGTTTACAAAGTTGTGCTTTGCGTTTCTGTTCTTTCAATGGAAACTTGTTTCTGTGCCGTACAGTGCGAGATAACACTTTTCAGTTTTCCTGTATTCCTAATTGAGCGAGCGACACACAGGTGATTCCGTTTAAAAGTAGTGCTTTGCTTTTCTGTTCTTTCGTTGGAAACTTGTTCTTGTGCTGTACAGTGAGATATATCACTTTTCAGTTTTCCTGTATTCCTAATGGAGCGAGTGAAACACATGTGATTTAGTTTACAAATTAGTGATTTACTTTTTTGTTCTTTCATTTGAAACTTGTTCCTGTGCTGTACAATATGAAATATCACTTTTCAGTTTTCCTGTTATAATAATTGAACAGGCGACACGTATGTGAATTCGTTTACAAAGTTGTGCTTTGAGTTTCTGTTCTTTCGATGGAAACTTGTTCCTGTGCTGTACAGTGCGTTATATAACTTTTCAGTTTTCCTGTTATAATAATTGAAGAGGCGACACATATGTGAATTAGTTTACAAAGTTGTGCTTTGCGTTTCTGTTCTTTCTTTGGAAACTTGTTTCTGTGCCATAAAGTACGCTGTAAAACTTTTCGGTTTTCCTGTACTCCTAATTGTGCGAGCGACACAAATGTGATTTAGTGTACAAAGTAGTGCTTTGGATTTCTGTTCTTCAGTTGGAAACTTGTTTCTGTGCTGTACAGTGTGATATATCAGTTTTCAGTTTTCCTGTTGTAATAATTGAACGGGCGATACGTATGTGATTTAGTTTACAAAGTTGTGCTTTGCTTTTCTGTTCTTTCGATGGAAACTTGTTTCTGTGCCGTAAAGTGCAAGATAACACTTTTTGGTTTTCCTGTATTCTTAATTGAGCGAGTGACACACATGTGATTCAGTTTACAAAGTAGTGCTTTTCATTTACGTTCTTTGGTTGGAAACTTGTTCCTGTTAGGAATAAGTTAGGGTTAGGTTCAGGGTCAGGGTTAGGGTTAGGGTTAGGTTAGGGCTCGGTAAGGGATAGGGTTAGGGTTAGGGTTAGGGTTAGGGTTAGGTTTAGGTTAGGGCTGGGTAAGGGATAGGGTTAGGGTTAGGGTTATATCACTTTTCAGGTTTCCTGTTATAATAATTGAACAGGCGACACGTATGTGAATTCGTTTACAAAGTTGTGCTTTGAGTTTCTGTTCTTTCGGTGGAAACTTGTTCCTGTGCTGTACAGTGCGTTATATAACTTTTCAGTTTTCCTGTTATAATAATTGAACAGGCGACACATATGTGAATTAGTTTACAAAGTTGTGCTTTGCGTTTCTGTTCTTTCTTTGGAAACCTGTTTCTGTGCCATACAGTGCGCTTTAAAACTTTTCGGTTTTCCTGTATTCCTAATTGTGCGAGAGACACAAATATGATTTAGTGCACAAAGTAGTGCTTTGGATTTCTGTTCTTCGGTTGGAAACTTGTTTCTGTGCTGTACAGTGTGATATATCAGTTTTCAGTTTTCCTGTTGTAATAATTGACTATTACAATTTAGTTTACAAAGTTGTGCTTTGCTTTTCTGTTCTTTCGATGGAAACTTGTTTCTGTGCCGTACAGTGCAAGATAACACTTTTCGGTTTTCCTGTATTCTTAATTGAGCGAGTGACACACATGTGATTCAGTTTACAAAGTAGTGCTTTTCATTTATGTTCTTTCGTTTGAAACTTGTTCCTGTTAGGAATAAGTTAGGGTTAGGGTCAAGGTTAGGGTTAGGGTTAGGGTTAGGTTAGGGGTCGGTAAGGGATAGGGTTAGGGTTAGGGTTAGGCTTAGGGTTAGGTTAGGGCTGGGTAAGGGATAGGGTTAGGGTTAGGGTTAGGGTTAGGGTTAGGGGTTAGGGTTAGGGTTAGGGTTAGGGACTTATGGTTAGGGTTAGGGTTAGGGTTATATCACTTTTCAGGTTTCCTGTTATAATAATTGAACAGGCGACACATATGTGAATTAGTTTACAAAGTTGTGCTTTGCGTTTCTGTTCTTTCAATGGAAACTTGTTTCTGTGCCGTACAGAGCGAGATAACTCTTTTAAGTTTTCCTGTATTCCTAATTGAGCGAGCGACACACAGGTGATTCCGTTTAAAAGTAGTGCTTTGCTTTTCTGTTCTTTCGTTGGAAAATTGTTCTTGTGCTGTACAGTGAGATATATCACTTTTCAGTTTTCCTGTATTCCTAATGGAGCGAGTGACACACATGTGATTTAGTTTACAAATTAGTGATTTTCTTTTTTGTTCTTTCATTTGAAACTTGTTCCTGTGCTGTACAATATGATATATCACTTTTCAGTTTTCCTGTTATAATAATTGAACAGGCGACACGTATGTGAATTCGTTTACAAAGTTGTGCTTTGCGTTTCTGTTCTTTCGATGGAAACTTGTTCCTGTGCTGTACAGTGCGTTATATAACTTTTCAGTTTTCCTGTTATAATAATTGAAGAGGCGACACATATGTGAATTAGTTTACAAAGTTGTGCTTTGCGTTTCTGTTCTTTCGATGGAAACTTGTTCCTGTGCTGTGCAGTGCGTTATATCACTTTTCAGTTTTCCTATTTTAATAATTGAACAGGGGACACGTATGTGAATTAGTTTACAAAGTTGTGCTTTGCGTTTCTGTTCTTTCTTTGGAAACTTGTTTCTGTGCCATACAGTGCGCTTTAAAACTTTTCGGTTTTCCTATATTCCTAATTGTGCGAGTGACACAAATGTGATTTAGTGTACAAAGTAGTGCTTTGGATTTCTGTTCTTCGGTTGGAAACTTGTTTCTGTGCTGTACAGTGTGATATATCAGTTTTCAGTTTTCCTGTTGTAATAATTGAACGGGTGATACGTATGTGATTTAGTTTACAAAGTTGTGCTTTGCTTTTCTGTTCTTTCGATGGAAACTTGTTTCTGTGCCGTACAGTGCAAGATAACACTTTTCGGTTTTCCTGTATTCTTAATTGAGCGAGTGACACACATGTGATTCAGTTTACAAAGTAGTGCTTTTCATTTACGTTCTTTCGTTGGAAACTTGTTCCTGTTAGGAATAAGTTAGGGTTAGGGTCAGGGTTAGGGTTAGGGTTAGGGTTAGGTTAGGGGTCGGTAAGGGATAGGGTTAGGGTTAGGGTTAGGGTTAGGTTAGGGCTGGGTAAGGGATAGGGTTAGGGTTAGGGTTAGGGTTAGGGTTAGGGACTTAGGGTTAGGGTTAGGGTTAGGGTTATATCACTTGTCAGGTTTCCTGGTATAATAATTGAACAGGCGACACATATGTGAATTAGTTTACAAAGTTGTGCTTTGCGTTTCTGTTCTTTCAATGGAAACTTGTTTCTGTGCCGTACAGTGCGAGATAACACTTTTTAGTTTTCCTATATTCCTAATTGAGCGAGCGACACACAGGTGATTCCGTTTAAAAGTAGTGCTTTGCTTTTCTGTTCTTTCGTTGGAAACTTGTTCTTGTGCTGTACAGTGAGATATATCACTTTTCAGTTTTCCTGTATTCCTAATGGAGCGAGTGACACACATGTGATTTAGTTTACAAATTAGTGATTTTCTTTTTTGTTCTTTCATTTGAAACTTGTTCCTGTGCTGTACAATATGATATATCACTTTTCAGTTTTCCTGTTATAATAATTGAACAGGCGACACGTATGTGAATACGTTTACAAAGTTGTGCTTTGAGTTTCTGTTCTTTCGATGGAAACTTGTTCCTGTGCTGTGCAGTGCGTTATATCACTTTTCAGTTTTCCTGTTATAATAATTGAACAGGGGACACGTATGTGAATTAGTTTACAAAGTTGTGCTTTGCAGTTCTGTTCTTTCTATGGAAACTTGTTTCTGTGCCATACAGTGCGAGATAAAACTTTTCTGTTTTCCTGTATTCCTAATTGTGCGAGCGACACAAATGTGATTTAGTGTACAAAGTAGTGCTTTGGATTTCTGTCCTTCGGTTGGAAACTTGTTTCTGTGCTGTACAGTGTGATATATCAGTTTTCAGTTTTCCTGTTGTAATAATTGAACGGGCGATACGTATGTGATTTAGTTTACAAAGTTGTGCTTTGCTTTTCTGTTCTTTCAATGGAAACTTGTTTCTGTGCCATACAGTGCAAGATAACACTTTTCGGTTTTCCTGTATTCTTAATTGAGCGAGTGACACACATGTGATTCAGTTTACAAAGTAGTGCTTTTCATTTACGTTCTTTCGTTGGAAACTTGTTCCTGTTAGGAATAAGTTAGGGTTAGGGTCAGGGTTAGGGTTAGGGTTAGGGTTAGGTTAGGGCTCGGTAAGTGATAGGGTAAGGGTTACGGTTATGGTTAGGGTTAGGTTAGGGCTGGGTAAGGGATAGGGTTAGGGTTAGGGTTAGGGTTAGGGTTAGGGTTAGGGGTTAGGGTTAGGGTTAGGGACTTAGGGTTAGGGTTAGGGTTAGGGTTATATCACTTTTCAGGTTTCCTGTTATAATAATTGAACAGGCGACACATATGTGAATTAGTTTACAAAGTTGTGCTTTGCGTTTCTGTTCTTTCAATGGAAACTTGTTTCTGTGCCGTACAGTGCGAGATAACACTTTTCAGTTTTCCTGTATTCCTAATTGAGCGAGCGACACACAGGTGATTCCGTTTAAAAGTAGTGCTTTGCTTTTCTGTTCTTTCGTTGGAAACTTGTTCTTGTGCTGTACAGTGAGATATATCACTTTTCAGTTTTCCTGTATTCCTAATGGAGCGAGTGAAACACATGTGATTTAGTTTACAAATTAGTGATTTACTTTTTTGTTCTTTCATTTGAAACTTGTTCCTGTGCTGTACAATATGATATATCACTTTTCAGTTTTCCTGTTATAATAATTGAACAGGCGACACGTATGTGAATTCGTTTACAAAGTTGTGCTTTGAGTTTCTGTTCTTTCGATGGAAACTTGTTCCTGTGCTGTACAGTGCGTTATATAACTTTTCAGTTTCCCTGTTATAATAATTGAAGAGGCGACACATATGTGAATTAGTTTACAAAGTTGTGCTTTGCGTTTCTGTTCTTTCTTTGGAAACTTGTTTCTGTGCCATAAAGTACGCTGTAAAACTTTTCGGTTTTCCTGTATTCCTAATTGTGCGAGCGACACAAATGTGATTTAGTGTACAAAGTAGTGCTTTGGATTTCTGTTCTTCGGTTGGAAACTTGTTTCTGTGCTGTACAGTGTGATATATCAGTTTTCAGTTTTCCTGTTGTAATAATTGAACGGGCGATACGTATGTGATTTAGTTTACAAAGTTGTGCTTTGCTTTTCTGTTCTTTCGATGGAAACTTGTTTCTGTGCCGTAAAGTGCAAGATAACACTTTTTGGTTTTCCTGTATTCTTAATTGAGCGAGTGACACACATGTGATTCAGTTTACAAAGTAGTGCTTTTCATTTACGTTCTTTGGTTGGAAACTTGTTCCTGTTAGGAATAAGTTAGGGTTAGGTTCAGGGTCAGGGTTAGGGTTAGGGTTAGGTTAGGGCTCGGTAAGGGATAGGGTTAGGGTTAGGGTTAGGGTTAGGGTTAGGTTTAGGTTAGGGCTGGGTAAGGGATAGGGTTAGGGTTAGGGTTAGGGTTAGGGACTTAGGGTTAGGGTTAGGGTTAGGGTTATATCACTTTTCAGGTTTCCTGTTATAATAATTGAACAGGCGACACGTATGTGAATTCGTTTACAAAGTTGTGCTTTCAGTTTCTGTTCTTTCGGTGGAAACTTGTTCCTGTGCTGTACAGTGCGTTATATAACTTTTCAGTTTTCCTGTTATAATAATTGAACAGGCGACACATATGTGAATTAGTTTACAAAGTTGTGCTTTGCGTTTCTGTTCTTTCAATGGAAACTTGTTTCTGTGCCGTACAGAGCGAGATAACTCTTTTAAGTTTTCCTGTATTCCTAATTGAGCGAGCGACACACAGGTGATTCCGTTTAAAAGTAGTGCTTTGCTTTTCTGTTCTTTCGTTGGAAAATTGTTCTTGTGCTGTACAGTGAGATATATCACTTTTCAGTTTTCCTGTATTCCTAATGGAGCGAGTGACACACATGTGATTTAGTTTACAAATTAGTGATTTTCTTTTTTGTTCTTTCATTTGAAACTTGTTCCTGTGCTGTACAATATGATATATCACTTTTCAGTTTTCCTGTTATAATAATTGAACAGGCGACACGTATGTGAATTCGTTTACAAAGTTGTGCTTTGCGTTTCTGTTCTTTCGATGGAAACTTGTTCCTGTGCTGTACAGTGCGTTATATAACTTTTCAGTTTTCCTGTTATAATAATTGAAGAGGCGACACCTATGTGAATTAGTTTACAAAGTTGTGCTTTGCGTTTCTGTTCTTTCGATGGAAACTTGTTGCTGTGCTGTGCAGTGCGTTATATCACTTTTCAGTTTTCCTATTTTAATAATTGAACAGGGGACACGTATGTGAATTAGTTTACAAAGTTGTGCTTTGCGTTTCTGTTCTTTCTTTGGAAACTTGTTTCTGTGCCATACAGTGCGCTTTAAAACTTTTCGGTTTTCCTGTATTCCTAATTGTGCGAGTGACACAAATGTGATTTAGTGTACAAAGTAGTGCTTTGGATTTCTGTTCTTCGGTTGGAAACTTGTTTCTGTGCTGTACAGTGTGATATATCAGTTTTCAGTTTTCCTGTTGTAATAATTGAACGGGTGATACGTATGTGATTTAGTTTACAAAGTTGTGCTTTGCTTTTCTGTTCTTTCGATGGAAACTTGTTTCTGTGCCGTAAAGTGCAAGATAACACTTTTTGGTTTTCCTGTATTCTTAATTGAGCGAGTGACACACATGTGATTCAGTTTACAAAGTAGTGCTTTTCATTTACGTTCTTTGGTTGGAAACTTGTTCCTGTTAGGAATAAGTTAGGGTTAGGTTCAGGGTCAGGGTTAGGGTTAGGGTTAGGTTAGGGCTCGGTAAGGGATAGGGTTAGGGTTAGGGTTAGGGTTAGGGTTAGGTTTAGGTTAGGGCTGGGTAAGGGATAGGGTTAGGGTTAGGGTTAGGGTTAGGGACTTAGGGTTAGGGTTAGGGTTAGGGTTATATCACTTTTCAGGTTTCCTGTCATAATAATTGAACAGGCGACACGTATGTGAATTCGTTTACAAAGTTGTGCTTTGAGTTTCTGTTCTTTCGGTGGAAACTTGTTCCTGTGCTGTACAGTGCGTTATATAACTTTTCAGTTTTCCTGTTATAATAATTGAACAGGCGACACATATGTGAATTAGTTTACAAAGTTGTGCTTTGCGTTTCTGTTCTTTCTTTGGAAACCTGTTTCTGTGCCATACAGTGCGCTTTAAAACTTTTCGGTTTTCCTGTATTCCTAATTGTGCGAGAGACACAAATATGATTTAGTGCACAAAGTAGTGCTTTGGATTTCTGTTCTTCGGTTGGAAACTTGTTTCTGTGCTGTACAGTGTGATATATCAGTTTTCAGTTTTCCTGTTGTAATAATTGACTATTACAATTTAGTTTACAAAGTTGTGCTTTGCTTTTCTGTTCTTTCGATGGAAACTTGTTTCTGTGCCGTACAGTGCAAGATAACACTTTTCGGTTTTCCTGTATTCTTAATTGAGCGAGTGACACACATGTGATTCAGTTTACAAAGTAGTGCTTTTCATTTATGTTCTTTCGTTTGAAACTTGTTCCTGTTAGGAATAAGTTAGGGTTAGGGTCAGGGTTAGGGTTAGGGTTAGGGTTAGGTTAGGGGTCGGTAAGGGATAGGGTTAGGGTTAGGGTTAGGCTTAGGGTTAGGTTAGGGCTGGGTAAGGGATAGGGTTAGGGTTAGGGTTAGGGTTAGGGTTAGGGGTTAGGGTTAGGGTTAGGGTTAGGGACTTATGGTTAGGGTTAGGGTTAGGGTTATATCACTTTTCAGGTTTCCTGTTATAATAATTGAACAGGCGACACATATGTGAATTAGTTTACAAAGTTGTGCTTTGCGTTTCTGTTCTTTCAATGGAAACTTGTTTCTGTGCCGTACAGAGCGAGATAACTCTTTTAAGTTTTCCTGTATTCCTAATTGAGCGAGCGACACACAGGTGATTCCGTTTAAAAGTAGTGCTTTGCTTTTCTGTTCTTTCGTTGGAAAATTGTTCTTGTGCTGTACAGTGAGATATATCACTTTTCAGTTTTCCTGTATTCCTAATGGAGCGAGTGACACACATGTGATTTAGTTTACAAATTAGTGATTTTCTTTTTTGTTCTTTCATTTGAAACTTGTTCCTGTGCTGTACAATATGATATATCACTTTTCAGTTTTCCTGTTATAATAATTGAACAGGCGACACGTATGTGAATTCGTTTACAAAGTTGTGCTTTGCGTTTCTGTTCTTTCGATGGAAACTTGTTCCTGTGCTGTACAGTGCGTTATATAACTTTTCAGTTTTCCTGTTATAATAATTGAAGAGGCGACACATATGTGAATTAGTTTACAAAGTTGTGCTTTGCGTTTCTGTTCTTTCGATGGAAACTTGTTCCTGTGCTGTGCAGTGCGTTATATCACTTTTCAGTTTTCCTATTTTAATAATTGAACAGGGGACACGTATGTGAATTAGTTTACAAAGTTGTGCTTTGCGTTTCTGTTCTTTCTTTGGAAACTTGTTTCTGTGCCATACAGTGCGCTTTAAAACTTTTCGGTTTTCCTATATTCCTAATTGTGCGAGTGACACAAATGTGATTTAGTGTACAAAGTAGTGCTTTGGATTTCTGTTCTTCGGTTGGAAACTTGTTTCTGTGCTGTACAGTGTGATATATCAGTTTTCAGTTTTCCTGTTGTAATAATTGAACGGGTGATACGTATGTGATTTAGTTTACAAAGTTGTGCTTTGCTTTTCTGTTCTTTCGATGGAAACTTGTTTCTGTGCCGTACAGTGCAAGATAACACTTTTCGGTTTTCCTGTATTCTTAATTGAGCGAGTGACACACATGTGATTCAGTTTACAAAGTAGTGCTTTTCATTTACGTTCTTTCGTTGGAAACTTGTTCCTGTTAGGAATAAGTTAGGGTTAGGGTCAGGGTTAGGGTTAGGGTTAGGGTTAGGTTAGGGGTCGGTAAGGGATAGGGTTAGGGTTAGGGTTAGGGTTAGGTTAGGGCTGGGTAAGGGATAGGGTTAGGGTTAGGGTTAGGGTTAGGGTTAGGGACTTAGGGTTAGGGTTAGGGTTAGGGTTATATCACTTGTCAGGTTTCCTGGTATAATAATTGAACAGGCGACACATATGTGAATTAGTTTACAAAGTTGTGCTTTGCGTTTCTGTTCTTTCAATGGAAACTTGTTTCTGTGCCGTACAGTGCGAGATAACACTTTTTAGTTTTCCTATATTCCTAATTGAGCGAGCGACACACAGGTGATTCCGTTTAAAAGTAGTGCTTTGCTTTTCTGTTCTTTCGTTGGAAACTTGTTCTTGTGCTGTACAGTGAGATATATCACTTTTCAGTTTTCCTGTATTCCTAATGGAGCGAGTGACACACATGTGATTTAGTTTACAAATTAGTGATTTTCTTTTTTGTTCTTTCATTTGAAACTTGTTCCTGTGCTGTACAATATGATATATCACTTTTCAGTTTTCCTGTTATAATAATTGAACAGGCGACACGTATGTGAATACGTTTACAAAGTTGTGCTTTGAGTTTCTGTTCTTTCGATGGAAACTTGTTCCTGTGCTGTGCAGTGCGTTATATCACTTTTCAGTTTTCCTGTTATAATAATTGAACAGGGGACACGTATGTGAATTAGTTTACAAAGTTGTGCTTTGCAGTTCTGTTCTTTCTATGGAAACTTGTTTCTGTGCCATACAGTGCGAGATAAAACTTTTCTGTTTTCCTGTATTCCTAATTGTGCGAGCGACACAAATGTGATTTAGTGTACAAAGTAGTGCTTTGGATTTCTGTCCTTCGGTTGGAAACTTGTTTCTGTGCTGTACAGTGTGATATATCAGTTTTCAGTTTTCCTGTTGTAATAATTGAACGGGCGATACGTATGTGATTTAGTTTACAAAGTTGTGCTTTGCTTTTCTGTTCTTTCAATGGAAACTTGTTTCTGTGCCATACAGTGCAAGATAACACTTTTCGGTTTTCCTGTATTCTTAATTGAGCGAGTGACACACATGTGATTCAGTTTACAAAGTAGTGCTTTTCATTTACGTTCTTTCGTTGGAAACTTGTTCCTGTTAGGAATAAGTTAGGGTTAGGGTCAGGGTTAGGGTTAGGGTTAGGGTTAGGTTAGGGCTCGGTAAGTGATAGGGTTAGGGTTACGGTTATGGTTAGGGTTAGGTTAGGGCTGGGTAAGGGATAGGGTTAGGGTTAGGGTTAGGGTTAGGGTTAGGGTTAGGGGTTAGGGTTAGGGTTAGGGACTTAGGGTTAGGGTTAGGGTTAGGGTTATATCACTTTTCAGGTTTCCTGTTATAATAATTGAACAGGCGACACATATGTGAATTAGTTTACAAAGTTGTGCTTTGCGTTTCTGTTCTTTCAATGGAAACTTGTTTCTGTGCCGTACAGTGCGAGATAACACTTTTCAGTTTTCCTGTATTCCTAATTGAGCGAGCGACACACAGGTGATTCCGTTTAAAAGTAGTGCTTTGCTTTTCTGTTCTTTCGTTGGAAACTTGTTCTTGTGCTGTACAGTGAGATATATCACTTTTCAGTTTTCCTGTATTCCTAATGGAGCGAGTGAAACACATGTGATTTAGTTTACAAATTAGTGATTTACTTTTTTGTTCTTTCATTTGAAACTTGTTCCTGTGCTGTACAATATGATATATCACTTTTCAGTTTTCCTGTTATAATAATTGAACAGGCGACACGTATGTGAATTCGTTTACAAAGTTGTGCTTTGAGTTTCTGTTCTTTCGATGGAAACTTGTTCCTGTGCTGTACAGTGCGTTATATAACTTTTCAGTTTCCCTGTTATAATAATTGAAGAGGCGACACATATGTGAATTAGTTTACAAAGTTGTGCTTTGCGTTTCTGTTCTTTCTTTGGAAACTTGTTTCTGTGCCATAAAGTACGCTGTAAAACTTTTCGGTTTTCCTGTATTCCTAATTGTGCGAGCGACACAAATGTGATTTAGTGTACAAAGTAGTGCTTTGGATTTCTGTTCTTCGGTTGGAAACTTGTTTCTGTGCTGTACAGTGTGATATATCAGTTTTCAGTTTTCCTGTTGTAATAATTGAACGGGCGATACGTATGTGATTTAGTTTACAAAGTTGTGCTTTGCTTTTCTGTTCTTTCGATGGAAACTTGTTTCTGTGCCGTAAAGTGCAAGATAACACTTTTTGGTTTTCCTGTATTCTTAATTGAGCGAGTGACACACATGTGATTCAGTTTACAAAGTAGTGCTTTTCATTTACGTTCTTTGGTTGGAAACTTGTTCCTGTTAGGAATAAGTTAGGGTTAGGTTCAGGGTCAGGGTTAGGGTTAGGGTTAGGTTAGGGCTCGGTAAGGGATAGGGTTAGGGTTAGGGTTAGGGTTAGGGTTAGGTTTAGGTTAGGGCTGGGTAAGGGATAGGGTTAGGGTTAGGGTTAGGGTTAGGGACTTAGGGTTAGGGTTAGGGTTAGGGTTATATCACTTTTCAGGTTTCCTGTTATAATAATTGAACAGGCGACACGTATGTGAATTCGTTTACAAAGTTGTGCTTTCAGTTTCTGTTCTTTCGGTGGAAACTTGTTCCTGTGCTGTACAGTGCGTTATATAACTTTTCAGTTTTCCTGTTATAATAATTGAACAGGCGACACATATGTGAATTAGTTTACAAAGTTGTGCTTTGCGTTTCTGTTCTTTCAATGGAAACTTGTTTCTGTGCCGTACAGAGCGAGATAACTCTTTTAAGTTTTCCTGTATTCCTAATTGAGCGAGCGACACACAGGTGATTCCGTTTAAAAGTAGTGCTTTGCTTTTCTGTTCTTTCGTTGGAAAATTGTTCTTGTGCTGTACAGTGAGATATATCACTTTTCAGTTTTCCTGTATTCCTAATGGAGCGAGTGACACACATGTGATTTAGTTTACAAATTAGTGATTTTCTTTTTTGTTCTTTCATTTGAAACTTGTTCCTGTGCTGTACAATATGATATATCACTTTTCAGTTTTCCTGTTATAATAATTGAACAGGCGACACGTATGTGAATTCGTTTACAAAGTTGTGCTTTGCGTTTCTGTTCTTTCGATGGAAACTTGTTCCTGTGCTGTACAGTGCGTTATATAACTTTTCAGTTTTCCTGTTATAATAATTGAAGAGGCGACACCTATGTGAATTAGTTTACAAAGTTGTGCTTTGCGTTTCTGTTCTTTCGATGGAAACTTGTTGCTGTGCTGTGCAGTGCGTTATATCACTTTTCAGTTTTCCTATTTTAATAATTGAACAGGGGACACGTATGTGAATTAGTTTACAAAGTTGTGCTTTGCGTTTCTGTTCTTTCTTTGGAAACTTGTTTCTGTGCCATACAGTGCGCTTTAAAACTTTTCGGTTTTCCTGTATTCCTAATTGTGCGAGTGACACAAATGTGATTTAGTGTACAAAGTAGTGCTTTGGATTTCTGTTCTTCGGTTGGAAACTTGTTTCTGTGCTGTACAGTGTGATATATCAGTTTTCAGTTTTCCTGTTGTAATAATTGAACGGGTGATACGTATGTGATTTAGTTTACAAAGTTGTGCTTTGCTTTTCTGTTCTTTCGATGGAAACTTGTTTCTGTGCCGTAAAGTGCAAGATAACACTTTTTGGTTTTCCTGTATTCTTAATTGAGCGAGTGACACACATGTGATTCAGTTTACAAAGTAGTGCTTTTCATTTACGTTCTTTGGTTGGAAACTTGTTCCTGTTAGGAATAAGTTAGGGTTAGGTTCAGGGTCAGGGTTAGGGTTAGGGTTAGGTTAGGGCTCGGTAAGGGATAGGGTTAGGGTTAGGGTTAGGGTTAGGGTTAGGTTTAGGTTAGGGCTGGGTAAGGGATAGGGTTAGGGTTAGGGTTAGGGTTAGGGACTTAGGGTTAGGGTTAGGGTTAGGGTTATATCACTTTTCAGGTTTCCTGTCATAATAATTGAACAGGCGACACGTATGTGAATTCGTTTACAAAGTTGTGCTTTGAGTTTCTGTTCTTTCGGTGGAAACTTGTTCCTGTGCTGTACAGTGCGTTATATAACTTTTCAGTTTTCCTGTTATAATAATTGAACAGGCGACACATATGTGAATTAGTTTACAAAGTTGTGCTTTGCGTTTCTGTTCTTTCTTTGGAAACCTGTTTCTGTGCCATACAGTGCGCTTTAAAACTTTTCGGTTTTCCTGTATTCCTAATTGTGCGAGAGACACAAATATGATTTAGTGCACAAAGTAGTGCTTTGGATTTCTGTTCTTCGGTTGGAAACTTGTTTCTGTGCTGTACAGTGTGATATATCAGTTTTCAGTTTTCCTGTTGTAATAATTGACTATTACAATTTAGTTTACAAAGTTGTGCTTTGCTTTTCTGTTCTTTCGATGGAAACTTGTTTCTGTGCCGTACAGTGCAAGATAACACTTTTCGGTTTTCCTGTATTCTTAATTGAGCGAGTGACACACATGTGATTCAGTTTACAAAGTAGTGCTTTTCATTTATGTTCTTTCGTTTGAAACTTGTTCCTGTTAGGAATAAGTTAGGGTTAGGGTCAGGGTTAGGGTTAGGGTTAGGGTTAGGTTAGGGGTCGGTAAGGGATAGGGTTAGGGTTAGGGTTAGGCTTAGGGTTAGGTTAGGGCTGGGTAAGGGATAGGGTTAGGGTTAGGGTTAGGGTTAGGGTTAGGGGTTAGGGTTAGGGTTAGGGTTAGGGACTTATGGTTAGGGTTAGGGTTAGGGTTATATCACTTTTCAGGTTTCCTGTTATAATAATTGAACAGGCGACACATATGTGAATTAGTTTACAAAGTTGTGCTTTGCGTTTCTGTTCTTTCAATGGAAACTTGTTTCTGTGCCGTACAGAGCGAGATAACTCTTTTAAGTTTTCCTGTATTCCTAATTGAGCGAGCGACACACAGGTGATTCCGTTTAAAAGTAGTGCTTTGCTTTTCTGTTCTTTCGTTGGAAAATTGTTCTTGTGCTGTACAGTGAGATATATCACTTTTCAGTTTTCCTGTATTCCTAATGGAGCGAGTGACACACATGTGATTTAGTTTACAAATTAGTGATTTTCTTTTTTGTTCTTTCATTTGAAACTTGTTCCTGTGCTGTACAATATGATATATCACTTTTCAGTTTTCCTGTTATAATAATTGAACAGGCGACACGTATGTGAATTCGTTTACAAAGTTGTGCTTTGCGTTTCTGTTCTTTCGATGGAAACTTGTTCCTGTGCTGTACAGTGCGTTATATAAGTTTTCAGTTTTCCTGTTATAATAATTGAAGAGGCGACACATATGTGAATTAGTTTACAAAGTTGTGCTTTGCGTTTCTGTTCTTTCGATGGAAACTTGTTCCTGTGCTGTGCAGTGCGTTATATCACTTTTCAGTTTTCCTATTTTAATAATTGAACAGGGGACACGTATGTGAATTAGTTTACAAAGTTGTGCTTTGCGTTTCTGTTCTTTCTTTGGAAACTTGTTTCTGTGCCATACAGTGCGCTTTAAAACTTTTCGGTTTTCCTATATTCCTAATTGTGCGAGTGACACAAATGTGATTTAGTGTACAAAGTAGTGCTTTGGATTTCTGTTCTTCGGTTGGAAACTTGTTTCTGTGCTGTACAGTGTGATATATCAGTTTTCAGTTTTCCTGTTGTAATAATTGAACGGGTGATACGTATGTGATTTAGTTTACAAAGTTGTGCTTTGCTTTTCTGTTCTTTCGATGGAAACTTGTTTCTGTGCCGTACAGTGCAAGATAACACTTTTCGGTTTTCCTGTATTCTTAATTGAGCGAGTGACACACATGTGATTCAGTTTACAAAGTAGTGCTTTTCATTTACGTTCTTTCGTTGGAAACTTGTTCCTGTTAGGAATAAGTTAGGGTTAGGGTCAGGGTTAGGGTTAGGGTTAGGGTTAGGTTAGGGGTCGGTAAGGGATAGGGTTAGGGTTAGGGTTAGGGTTAGGTTAGGGCTGGGTAAGGGATAGGGTTAGGGTTAGGGTTAGGGTTAGGGTTAGGGACTTAGGGTTAGGGTTAGGGTTAGGGTTATATCACTTGTCAGGTTTCCTGGTATAATAATTGAACAGGCGACACATATGTGAATTAGTTTACAAAGTTGTGCTTTGCGTTTCTGTTCTTTCAATGGAAACTTGTTTCTGTGCCGTACAGTGCGAGATAACACTTTTTAGTTTTCCTATATTCCTAATTGAGCGAGCGACACACAGGTGATTCCGTTTAAAAGTAGTGCTTTGCTTTTCTGTTCTTTCGTTGGAAACTTGTTCTTGTGCTGTACAGTGAGATATATCACTTTTCAGTTTTCCTGTATTCCTAATGGAGCGAGTGACACACATGTGATTTAGTTTACAAATTAGTGATTTTCTTTTTTGTTCTTTCATTTGAAACTTGTTCCTGTGCTGTACAATATGATATATCACTTTTCAGTTTTCCTGTTATAATAATTGAACAGGCGACACGTATGTGAATACGTTTACAAAGTTGTGCTTTGAGTTTCTGTTCTTTCGATGGAAACTTGTTCCTGTGCTGTGCAGTGCGTTATATCACTTTTCAGTTTTCCTGTTATAATAATTGAACAGGGGACACGTATGTGAATTAGTTTACAAAGTTGTGCTTTGCAGTTCTGTTCTTTCTATGGAAACTTGTTTCTGTGCCATACAGTGCGAGATAAAACTTTTCTGTTTTCCTGTATTCCTAATTGTGCGAGCGACACAAATGTGATTTAGTGTACAAAGTAGTGCTTTGGATTTCTGTCCTTCGGTTGGAAACTTGTTTCTGTGCTGTACAGTGTGATATATCAGTTTTCAGTTTTCCTGTTGTAATAATTGAACGGGCGATACGTATGTGATTTAGTTTACAAAGTTGTGCTTTGCTTTTCTGTTCTTTCAATGGAAACTTGTTTCTGTGCCATACAGTGCAAGATAACACTTTTCGGTTTTCCTGTATTCTTAATTGAGCGAGTGACACACATGTGATTCAGTTTACAAAGTAGTGCTTTTCATTTACGTTCTTTCGTTGGAAACTTGTTCCTGTTAGGAATAAGTTAGGGTTAGGGTCAGGGTTAGGGTTAGGGTTAGGGTTAGGTTAGGGCTCGGTAAGTGATAGGGTTAGGGTTACGGTTAAGGTTAGGGTTAGGTTAGGGCTGGGTAAGGGATAGGGTTAGGGTTAGGGTTAGGGTTAGGGTTAGGGTTAGGGTTAGGGGTTAGGGTTAGGGTTAGGGACTTAGGGTTAGGGTTAGGGTTAGGGTTATATCACTTTTCAGGTTTCCTGTTATAATAATTGAACAGGCGACACATATGTGAATTAGTTTACAAAGTTGTGCTTTGCGTTTCTGTTCTTTCAATGGAAACTTGTTTCTGTGCCGTACAGTGCGAGATAACACTTTTCAGTTTTCCTGTATTCCTAATTGAGCGAGCGACACACAGGTGATTCCGTTTAAAAGTAGTGCTTTGCTTTTCTGTTCTTTCGTTGGAAACTTGTTCTTGTGCTGTACAGTGAGATATATCACTTTTCAGTTTTCCTGTATTCCTAATGGAGCGAGTGAAACACATGTGATTTAGTTTACAAATTAGTGATTTACTTTTTTGTTCTTTCATTTGAAACTTGTTCCTGTGCTGTACAATATGATATATCACTTTTCAGTTTTCCTGTTATAATAATTGAACAGGCGACACGTATGTGAATTCGTTTACAAAGTTGTGCTTTGAGTTTCTGTTCTTTCCATGGAAACTTGTTCCTGTGCTGTACAGTGCGTTATATAACTTTTCAGTTTTCCTGTTATAATAATTGAAGAGGCGACACATATGTGAATTAGTTTACAAAGTTGTGCTTTGCGTTTCTGTTCTTTCTTTGGAAACTTGTTTCTGTGCCATAAAGTACGCTGTAAAACTTTTCGGTTTTCCTGTATTCCTAATTGTGCGAGCGACACAAATGTGATTTAGTGTACAAAGTAGTGCTTTGGATTTCTGTTCTTCGGTTGGAAACTTGTTTCTGTGCTGTACAGTGTGATATATCAGTTTTCAGTTTTCCTGTTGTAATAATTGAACGGGCGATACGTATGTGATTTAGTTTACAAAGTTGTGCTTTGCTTTTCTGTTCTTTCGATGGAAACTTGTTTCTGTGCCGTAAAGTGCAAGATAACACTTTTTGGTTTTCCTGTATTCTTAATTGAGCGAGTGACACACATGTGATTCAGTTTACAAAGTAGTGCTTTTCATTTACGTTCTTTGGTTGGAAACTTGTTCCTGTTAGGAATAAGTTAGGGTTAGGTTCAGGGTCAGGGTTAGGGTTAGGGTTAGGTTAGGGCTCGGTAAGGGATAGGGTTAGGGTTAGGGTTAGGGTTAGGGTTAGGGTTAGGTTAAAGCTGGGTAAGGGATAGGGTTAGGATTAGGGTTAGGGTTAGGGTTAGGTGTTATGGTTAGGGTTAGGGTTAGGGTTAGGGACTAAGCGTTAGGGTCAGGGTTATATCACTTTTCATTTTCCTGTTATAATAATTGAACAGGCGACACATATGTGAATTAGTTTACAAAGTTGTCCTTTGCGTTTCTGTTCTTTCTTTGGAAACTTGTTTCTGTGCCATACAGGGCGAGATAAAACTTTTTGGTTTTCCTGTATTCCTAGTTGTGTGAGCGACACAAATGTGATTTAGTGTACAAAGTTGTGCTTTGGATTTCTGTTCTTCGGTTGGAAACTTGTTCCTGTTAGGAACAAGTTAGGGTTAGTGTTAGGGTTAGGGTTAGGGTTAGGGTTAGGGTTAGGTTAGGGCTCGGGAAGGGATAGGGTTAGGGTTAGTGTTAGGGTTAGGGTTAGGGTTAGATTAGGGCTGGGTAAGGGATAGGGTTAGGGTTAGGGTTAGGGTTAGGGGTTAGGGTTAGGGTTAGGGTTAGGGTTAGGGACTTAGGGTTAGGGTTAGGGTTAGGGTTATATCACTTTTCAGTTTTCCTGTTATAATAATTGAACAGGCGACACATATGTGAATTAGTTTACAAAGTTGTGCTTTGCTTTTCTGTTCTTTCGTTGGAAACTTGTTCTTGTGCTGTACAGTGAGATATATCACTTTTCAGTTTTCCTGTATTCCTAATGGAGAGAGTGACACACATGTGATTTAGTTTACAAATTATTGCTTTGCTGTTCTGTTCTTTCATTTGAAACTTGTTCCTGTGCTGTACAGTGTGATATATCAGTTTTCAGTTTTCCTGTTGTAATAATTGAACAGGCGACATGTATGTGAATTAGTTTACAAAGTTGTGCTTTGCGTTTCTGTTCTTTCGATGGAAACTTGTTCCTGTGCTGTACAGTGCGAGATAACACTTTTCAGTTTTCCTGTATTCCTAATTCAGTGAGCGACACACAGGTGATTCCGTTTAAAAGTAGTGCATTGCTTTTCTGTTCTTTTATTTGAAACTTGTTCCTGTGCTGTACAATGTGATATATCAGTTTTCAGTTTTCCTGTTAGAATAATTGAACAGGGGACACGTATGTGAATTAGTTTACAAAGTTGTGCTTTGCAATTCTGCTCTTTCAATGGAAACTTGTTTCGGTGCCATACAGTGCGAGATAACACTTTTCAGTTTTCATATATTCCTAATTGAGCGAGCGACACACAGGTGATTCCATTTAAAGGGAGTGCTTTGCTTTTCTGTTCTTTCATTTGAAACTTGTTCCTGTGCTGTACAGTGTGATATATCAGTTTTCAGTTTTCCTGTTGTAATAATTGAACAGGCGACACGTATGTGAATTAGTTTACAAAGTTGTGCTTTGCGTTTCTGTTCTTTCGATGGAAACTTGTTTCTGTGCCGTACAGTGCAAGATAACACTTTTCGGTTTTCCTCTATTCTTAATTGAGCGAGTGACACACATGTGATTCATTTTACAGAGTAGTGCTTTTCATTTACGTTCTTACGTTGGAAACTTGTTCCTGTTAGGAACAAGTTAGGGTTAGGGTTAGGGTTAGGGTTAGGGTTAGGGTTAGGGTTAGGGTTAGTGTTAGGGTTAGGGTTAGGTTAGGGCTGGGTAAGGGATAGGGTTAGGGTTAGGGTTAGAATTAGGGTTAGGGTTAGGTGTTAGGGTTAGGGTTAGGGTTAATGATAGGGACTAAGGGTTAGGGTTAGGGTTATATCACTTTTCAGTTTTCCTGTTATAATAATTGAACAGGCGACACATATGTGAATTAGTTTACAAAGTTGTGCTTTGCGTTTCTGTTCTTTCAATGGAAACTTGTTTCTGTGCCTTACAGTGCGAGATAACACTTTTCAGTTTTCCTGTATTCCTAATTGAGCGAGCGACACACAGGTGATTCCGTTTAAAAGTAGTGCTTTGCTTTTCTGTTCTTTCGTTGGAAACTTGTTCTTGTGCTGTACAGTGAGATATATCACTTTTCAGTTTTCCGGTATTCCAAATGGAGCAAGTGACACACATGTGATTTAGTTTACAAATTAGTGATT
The DNA here is from genome assembly GCF_030254825.1 of Meriones unguiculatus. Lineage (NCBI taxonomy): Eukaryota > Metazoa > Chordata > Mammalia > Rodentia > Muridae > Meriones > Meriones unguiculatus. The sequence continues at coordinate 12,244,105 of NW_026843646.1, read as the reverse complement.
TTCTTTTTTGTTCTTTCATTTGAAACTTGTTCCTGTGCTGTACAATATGATATATCACTTTTCAGTTTTCCTGTTATAATAATTGAACAGGCGACACGTATGTGATTTAGTTTACAAAGTTGTGCTTTGAGTTTCTGTTCTTTCGATGGAAACTTGTTCCTGTGCTGTACACTGCGTTATATAACTTTTCAGTTTTCCTGTGTGATATATCAGTTTTCAGTTTTCCTGTTAGAATAATTGAACAGGGGACATGTATGTGAATTAGTTTACAAAGTTGTGTTTTGCATTTCTGTTCTTTCTTTGGATACTTGTTTCTGTGCCATACAGTGCGAGATAACACTTTTCGGTTTTTCTGTATTCCTAATTGTGCGAGCGACACACATGTGATTTAGTGTACAAAGTTGTGCTTTGGATTTTTGTTCTTCGGTTGGAAACTTGTTTCTGTGCTGTACAGTGTGATATATCACTTTTCAGTTTTCCTGTTGTAATAATTGAACGGGCGACACGTATGTGATTTAGTTTACAAAGTTCTGCTTTGCTTTTCTGTTCTTTCGATGGAAACTTGTTTCTGTGCTGTACATTGCCAGATAACAGTTTTCGGTTTTCCTGTATTCTTAAATGAGCGAGTGACACACATGTGATTCAGTTTACAGAGTAGTGCTTTTCATTTACGTTCTTTCGTTGGAAACTTGTTCCTGTTAGAAACAAGTTAGGGTTAGGGTTAGGGTTAGGGTTAGGGTTAGGGTTAGGGTTAGGGTTAGGTTAGGGCTCGGTAAGGGATAGGGTTAGGGTTAGGGTTAGGGTTAGGGTTACGGTTAGGTTAGGGCTGGGTAAGGGATAGGGTTAGGGTTAGGGTTAGGGTTAGGGTTAGGGTTAGGGACTTAGGGTTAGGGTTAGGGTTAGGGTTATATCACTTTTCAGGTTTCCTGTTATAATAATTGAACAGGCGACACATATGTGAATTAGTTTACAAAGTTGTGCTTTGCGTTTCTGTTCTTTCAATGGAAACTTGTTTCTGTGCCGTACAGTGCGAGATAACACTTTTCAGTTTTCCTGTATTCCTAATTGAGCAAGCGACACACAGGTGATTCCGTTTAAAAGTAGTGCTTTGCTTTTCTGTTCTTTCGTTGGAAACTTGTTCTTGTGCTGTACAGTGAGATATATCACTTTTCAGTTTTCCTGTATTCCTAATGGAGCGAGTGACACACATGTGATTTAGTTTACAAATTAGTGCTTTGCTTTTCTGTTCTTTCATTTGAATCTTGTTCCTGTGCTGTACAGTGCGTTATATCACTTTTCAGTTTTCCTCTTATAATAATTGAACAGGGGACACATATGTGAATTAGTTTACAAAGTTGTGCTTTGCTTTTCTGTTCTTTCGTTGGAAACTTGTTCTTGTGCTGTACAGTGAGATATATCACTTTTCAGTTTTCCTGTATTCCTAATGGAGAGAGTGACACACATGTGATTTAGTTTACAAATTATTGCTTTGCTGTTCTGTTCTTTCATTTGAAACTTGTTCCTGTGCTGTACAGTGTGATATATCAGTTTTCAGTTTTCCTGTTGTAATAATTGAACAGGCGACATGTATGTGAATTAGTTTACAAAGTTGTGCTTTGCGTTTCTGTTCTTTCGATGGAAACTTGTTCCTGTGCTGTACAGTGCGAGATAACACTTTTCAGTTTTCCTGTATTCCTAATTCAGTGAGCGACACACAGGTGATTCCGTTTAAAAGTAGTGCATTGCTTTTCTGTTCTTTTATTTGAAACTTGTTCCTGTGCTGTACAATGTGATATATCAGTTTTCAGTTTTCCTGTTAGAATAATTGAACAGGGGACACGTATGTGAATTAGTTTACAAAGTTGTGCTTTGCAATTCTGCTCTTTCAATGGAAACTTGTTTCGGTGCCATACAGTGCGAGATAACACTTTTCAGTTTTCATATATTCCTAATTGAGCGAGCGACACACAGGTGATTCCATTTAAAGGGAGTGCTTTGCTTTTCTGTTCTTTCATTTGAAACTTGTTCCTGTGCTGTACAGTGTGATATATCAGTTTTCAGTTTTCCTGTTGTAATAATTGAACAGGCGACACGTATGTGAATTAGTTTACAAAGTTGTGCTTTGCGTTTCTGTTCTTTCGATGGAAACTTGTTTCTGTGCCGTACAGTGCAAGATAACACTTTTCGGTTTTCCTCTATTCTTAATTGAGCGAGTGACACACATGTGATTCATTTTACAGAGTAGTGCTTTTCATTTACGTTCTTACGTTGGAAACTTGTTCCTGTTAGGAACAAGTTAGGGTTAGGGTTAGGGTTAGGGTTAGGGTTAGGGTTAGGGTTAGGGTTAGTGTTAGGGTTAGGGTTAGGTTAGGGCTGGGTAAGGGATAGGGTTAGGGTTAGGGTTAGAATTAGGGTTAGGGTTAGGTGTTAGGGTTAGGGTTAGGGTTAATGATAGGGACTAAGGGTTAGGGTTAGGGTTATATCACTTTTCAGTTTTCCTGTTATAATAATTGAACAGGCGACACATATGTGAATTAGTTTACAAAGTTGTGCTTTGCGTTTCTGTTCTTTCAATGGAAACTTGTTTCTGTGCCTTACAGTGCGAGATAACACTTTTCAGTTTTCCTGTATTCCTAATTGAGCGAGCGACACACAGGTGATTCCGTTTAAAAGTAGTGCTTTGCTTTTCTGTTCTTTCGTTGGAAACTTGTTCTTGTGCTGTACAGTGAGATATATCACTTTTCAGTTTTCCGGTATTCCAAATGGAGCAAGTGACACACATGTGATTTAGTTTACAAATTAGTGATTTTCTTTTTTGTTCTTTCATTTGAAACTTGTTCCTGTGCTGTACAATATGATATATCACTTTTCAGTTTTCCTGTTATAATAATTGAACAGGCGACACGTATGTGATTTAGTTTACAAAGTTGTGCTTTGAGTTTCTGTTCTTTCGATGGAAACTTGTTCCTGTGCTGTACACTGCGTTATATAACTTTTCAGTTTTCCTGTGTGATATATCAGTTTTCAGTTTTCCTGTTAGAATAATTGAACAGGGGACATGTATGTGAATTAGTTTACAAAGTTGTGTTTTGCATTTCTGTTCTTTCTTTGGATACTTGTTTCTGTGCCATACAGTGCGAGATAACACTTTTCGGTTTTTCTGTATTCCTAATTGTGCGAGCGACACACATGTGATTTAGTGTACAAAGTTGTGCTTTGGATTTTTGTTCTTCGGTTGGAAACTTGTTTCTGTGCTGTACAGTGTGATATATCACTTTTCAGTTTTCCTGTTGTAATAATTGAACGGGCGACACGTATGTGATTTAGTTTACAAAGTTCTGCTTTGCTTTTCTGTTCTTTCGATGGAAACTTGTTTCTGTGCTGTACATTGCCAGATAACAGTTTTCGGTTTTCCTGTATTCTTAAATGAGCGAGTGACACACATGTGATTCAGTTTACAGAGTAGTGCTTTTCATTTACGTTCTTTCGTTGGAAACTTGTTCCTGTTAGAAACAAGTTAGGGTTAGGGTTAGGGTTAGGGTTAGGGTTAGGGTTAGGGTTAGGGTTAGGTTAGGGCTCGGTAAGGGATAGGGTTAGGGTTAGGGTTAGGGTTAGGGTTACGGTTAGGTTAGGGCTGGGTAAGGGATAGGGTTAGGGTTAGGGTTAGGGTTAGGGTTAGGGTTAGGGACTTAGGGTTAGGGTTAGGGTTAGGGTTATATCACTTTTCAGGTTTCCTGTTATAATAATTGAACAGGCGACACATATGTGAATTAGTTTACAAAGTTGTGCTTTGCGTTTCTGTTCTTTCAATGGAAACTTGTTTCTGTGCCGTACAGTGCGAGATAACACTTTTCAGTTTTCCTGTATTCCTAATTGAGCAAGCGACACACAGGTGATTCCGTTTAAAAGTAGTGCTTTGCTTTTCTGTTCTTTCGTTGGAAACTTGTTCTTGTGCTGTACAGTGAGATATATCACTTTTCAGTTTTCCTGTATTCCTAATGGAGCGAGTGACACACATGTGATTTAGTTTACAAATTAGTGCTTTGCTTTTCTGTTCTTTCATTTGAATCTTGTTCCTGTGCTGTACAGTGCGTTATATCACTTTTCAGTTTTCCTCTTATAATAATTGAACAGGGGACACGTATGTGAATTAGTTTACAAAGTTGTGCTTTGCATTTCTGTTCTTGCTTTGGAAAGTTGTTTCTGTGCCATACAGTGCGAGATAACACTTTTCGGTTTTCCTGTATTCCTAATTGTGCCAGGGACACAAATTTGAATAAGTGTACAATGTAGTGCTTTGGATTTCTGTTCTTCGGTTGGAAACTTGTTTCTGTGCTGTACAGTGTGATATATCAGTTTTCAGTTTTCCTGTTGTAATAATTGAACGGGCGATACGTATGTGATTTAGTTCACAAAGTTGTGCTTTGCTTTTCTGTTCTTTCGATGGAAACTTGTTTCTGTTCCGTACAGTGCAAGATAACACTTTTCGGTTTTCTTGTATTCTTAATTGAGCGAGTGACACACATGTGATTCAGTTTACAAAGTAGTGCTTTTCATTTACGTTCTTTCGTTGGAAACTTGTTCCTGAGGAACAAGTTAGGGTTAGGGTTAGGGTTAGGGTTAGGGTTAGGGTTAGGGTTAGGGTTAGTGTTAGGGTTAGGTTAGGGCTCGGTAAGGGATAGGGTTAGGGTTAGGGTTAGGTTTAGGTTTAGGTTTAGGTTAGGGCTGGGTAAGGGATAGGGTTAGGGTTAGGGTTAGGGTTAGGGTTAGGGACTTAAGGTTAGGGTTAGGGTTAGGGTTATATCACTTTTCAGTTTTCCTGTTATAATAATTGAACAGGCGACACGTATGTGAATTAATTTACAAAGTTGTGCTTTGAGTTTCTGTTCTTTCGATGGAAACTAGTTTCTGTGCCATACAGTGCGAGATAACACTTTTCAGTTTTCCTGTATTCCTAATTGAGCGAGCCACACACAGGTGATTCCGTTTAAAAGTAGTGCTTTGCTTTTCTGTTCTTTCATTTGAAACTTGTTCCTGTGCTGTACAGTGCGTTATATAACTTTTCAGTTTTCCTGTTACAATAATTGAACAGGCGACACATATGTGAATTAGTTTACAAAGTTGTGCTTTGCGTTTCTGTTCTTTCGATGGAAACTTGTTCCTAGGCTGTGCAGAGCGTTATATCACTTTTCAGTTTTCCTGTTATAATAATTGAACAGGGGATACGTATGTGAATTAGTTTACAAAGTTGTGCTTTGCATTTCTGTTCTTTCGATGGAAACTTGTTTCTGTGCTGTACAGTGCCAGATAACACTTTTCGGTTTTCCTGCATTCTTAATAGAGCGAGTGACACACATGTGATTCAGTTTCCAACATAGTGCTTTTCATTTACGTTCGTTCGTTGGAAACTTGTTCCTCTTAGAAACAAGTTAGGGTTAGGGTTAGGGTTAGGTTAGGGCTGGGTAAGGGTTAGGGTTAGGTTTAGGTTTAGGGTTAGGGTAAGGTTAGGGCTCGGCAAGGGATAGGGTTAGGGTTAGGGTTAGGTTTAGGGTTAGGTTAGGGCTCGGTAAGGTATAGGGTTAGGGTTAGGGTTAGGGTTAGGGTTAGGGTTAGGTGTTAGGGTTAGGGTTAGGGACTAAGGGTTAGGGTTAGGGTTATATCACTTTTCAGTTTTCCTGTTATAATAATTGAACAGGTGACACATATGTGAATTAGTTTACAAAGTTGTGCTTTGCGTTTCTGTTCTTTCAATGGAAACTTGTTTCTGTGCCGTACAGTGCGAGATAACACTATTCAGTTTTCCTGTATTCCTAATTGAGCAAGCGACACACAGGTGATTCCGTTTAGAAGTAGTGCTTTGCTTTTCTGTTCTTTCGTTGGAAACTTCTTCTTTTGCTGTACAGTGAGATATATCACTTTTCAGTTTTCCTGTATTCCTAATGGAGCGACCGACACACATGATTTATTTTACAAATTATTGATTTTCTTTTTTGTTCCTTCATTTGAAACTTGTTCCTGTGCTGTACAATATGATTTATCACTTTTCAGTTTTCCTGTTATAATAATTGAACAGGGGACACGTATGTGAATTAGTTTACAAAGTTGTGCTTTGCATTTCTGTTCTTTCTTTGGATACTTGTTTCTGTGCCATACAGTGCGAGATAACACTTTTCGGTTTTCCTGTATTCCTAATTGTGCGAGCGACACACATGTGATTTAGTGTACAAAGTTGTGCTTTGGATTTCTGTTCTTCGGTTGGAAACTTGTTTCTGTTAGGAACAAGTTAGGGTTAGGGTTAGGGTTAGGGTTAAGGTTAGGGTTAGGTTAGGGCTCGGTAAGGGATAGGGTTAGGGTTAGTGTTAGGGTTAGGGTTAGGGTTAGGTTAGGGCTGGGTAAGGGATAGGGTTAGGGTTAGGGTTAGGGTTAGGGGTTAGGGTTAGGGTTAGGGTTAGGGTTAGGGTTAGGGACATATGGTTAGGGTTAGGGTTAGGGTTATATCACTTTTCAGTTTTCCTGTTATTATAATTGAACAGGCGACACATATGTGAATTAGTTTACAAAGTTGTGCTTTGCTTTTCTGTTCTTTCGTTGGAAACTTGTTCTTGTGCTGTACAGTGAGATATATCACTTTTCAGTTTTCCTGTATTCCTAATGGAGCGAGTGACACACATGTGATTTAGTTTACAAATTATTGCTTTGCTTTTCTGTTCTTTCATTTGAAACTTGTTCCTGTGCTGTACAGTGTGATATATCAGTTTTCAGTTTCCCTGTTAGAATAATTGAACAGGGGACACGTATGTGAATTAGTTTACAAAGTTGTGCTTTGCGTTTCTGTTCTTTCGATGGAAACTTGTTCCTGTGCTGTACAGTGCGAGATAACACTTTTCAGTTTTCCTGTGTTCCTAATTCAGTGAGCGACACACAGGTGATTCCGTTTAAAAGTAGTGCTTTGCTTTTCTGTTCTTTTATTTGAAACTTGTTCCTTTGCTGTACAGTGTGATATATCAGTTTTCAGTTTTCCTGTTAGAATAATTGAACAGGGGACACGTATGTGAATTAGTTTACAAAGTTGTGCTTTGCAATTCTGCTCTTTCAATGGAAACTTGTTTCTGTGCCGTACAGTGCGAGATAACACTTTTCAGTTTTCATATATTCCTAATTGAGCGAGCGACACACAGGTGATTCCGTTTAAAGGGAGTGCTTTGCTTTTCTGTTCTTTCATTTGAAACTTGTTCCTGTGCTGTACAGTGTGATATATCAGTTTTCAGTTTTCCTGTTGTAATAATTGAACAGGCGACACGTATGTGATTTAGTTTACAAAGTTGTGCTTTGCGTTTCTGTTCTTTCGATGGAAACTTGTTTCTGTGCCGTACAGTGCAAGATAACACTTTTCGGGTTTTCCTCTATTCTTAATTGAGCGAGTGACACACATGTGATTCAGTTTACAGAGTAGTGCTTTTCATTTACGTTCTTACGTTGGAAACTTGTTCCTTTTAGAAACAAGTTAGGGTTAGGGTTAGGGTTAGTGTTAGGGTTAGGGTTAGGTTAGGGCTCGGTAAGGGATAGGGTTAGGGTTAGGGTTAGGGTTAGGGTTAGGGTTAGGTTTAGGTTTAGGTTAGGGCTGGGTAAGGGATAGGGTTAGGGTTAGGGTTAGAATTAGGGTTAGGGTTAGGTGTTAGGGTTAGGGTTAGGGTTAATGTTAGGGACTAAGGGTTAGGGTTAGGGTTATATCACTTTTCAGTTTTCCTGTTATAATAATTGAACAGGCGACACATATGTGAATTAGTTTACAAAGTTGTGCTTTGCGTTTCTGTTCTTTCAATGGAAACTTGTTTCTGTGCCTTACAGTGCGAGATAAAACTTTTCAGTTTTCCTGTATTCCTAATTGAGCGAGCGACACACAGGTGATTCCGTTTAAAAGTAGTGCTTTGCTTTTCTGTTCTTTCGTTGGAAACTTGTTCTTGTGCTGTACAGTGAGATATATCACTTTTCAGTTTTCCGGTATTCCAAATGGAGCAAGTGACACACATGTGATTTAGTTTACAAATTAGTGATTTTCTTTTTTGTTCTTTCATTTGAAATATGTTCCTGTGCTGTACAATATGATATATCACTTTTCAGTTTTCCTGTTATAATAATTGAACAGGCGACACGTATGTGAATTCGTTTACAAAGTTGTGCTTTGCGTTTCTGTTCTTTCGATGGAAACGTGTTCCTGTGCTGTACAGTGCGTTATATAACTTTTCAGTTTTCCTGTTATAATAATTGAACAGGCGACACGTATGTGATTTAGTTTAAAAAGTTGTGCTTTGCTTTTCTGTTCTTTCGATGGAAACTTGTTTCTGTGCTGTACAGTGCCAGATAACACTTTTCGGTTTTCCTGAATTCTTAATTGAGGGAGTGACACACATGTGTTTTAGTTTACAAAGTAGTGCTTTTCATTTACGTTCTTTCGTTGGAAACTTGTTCCTCTTAGGAACAAGTTAGGGTTAGGGTTAGGGTTAGGGTTAGGGTTAGGTTAGGGCTGTGTAAGGGAATGGGTTAGGGTTAGGGTTAGGGTTAGGGTTAGGTGTTAGGGTTAGGGTTAGGGTTAAGGTTAGGGACTAAGGGTTAGGGTTAGGGTTATATCACTTTTCAGTTTTCCTGTAATAATAAATGAACAGGCAACACATATGTGAATTAGTTTACAAAGTTGTGCTTTGCCTTTCTGTTCTTTCAATGGAAACTTGTTTCTGTGCCATACAGTGCGAGATAACACTTTTCAGTATTCCTGTATTCCTACTTGAGCAAGCGACACACAGGTGATTCCGTTTAAAAGTAGTGCTTTGCTTTTCTGTTCTTTCATTTGAAACTTGTTCCTGTGCTGTACAGTGTGATATATCAGTTTTCAGTTTTCCTGTTGTAATAATTGAACAGGCGACACGTATGTGAATTTGTTTACAAAGTTGTGCTTTGCGTTTCTGTTCTTTCGATGGAAACTTGTTCCTGTGCTGTACTGTGCGAGATAACACTTTTCAGTTTTCCTGTATTCCTAATTCAGTGAGCGACACACAGGTGATTCCGTTTAAAAGTAGTGCTTTGCTTTTCTGTTCTTTCATTTGAAACTTGTTCCTGTGCTGTACAGTGTGATATATCAGTTTTCAGTTTTCCTGTTAGAATAATTGAACAGGGGACACGTATGTGAATTAGTTTACAAAGTTGTGCTTTGCAATTCTGCTCTTTCAATGGAAACTTGTTTCTGTGCCGTACAGTGCGAGATAACACTTTTCAGTTTTCATATATTCCTAATTGAGCGAGCGACACACAGGTGATTCCGTTTAAAGGGAGTGCTTTGCTTTTCTGTTCTTTCATTTGAAACTTGTTCCTGTGCTGTACATTGTGATATATCAGTTTTCAGTTTTCCTGTTGTAATAATTGAACAGGCGACACGTATGTGATTTAGTTTACAAAGTTGTGCTTTGCGTTTCTGTTCTTTCGATGGAAACTTGTTTCTGTGCCGTACAGTGCAAGATAACACTTTTCGGGTTTTCCTCTATTCTTAATTGAGCGAGTGACACACATGTGATTCAGTTTACAGAGTAGTGCTTTTCATTTACGTTCTTACGTTGGAAACTTGTTCCTGTTAGGAACAAGTTAGGGTTAGGGTTAGGGTTAGGGTTAGGGTTAGGGTTAGGGTTAGGGTTAGGTTAGGGCTCGGTAAGGGATAGGGTTAGGGTTAGGGTTAGGGTTAGGTTTAGGTTTAGGTTAGGGCTGGGTAAGGGATAGGGTTAGGGTTAGAATTAGGGTTAGGGTTAGGTGTTAGGGTTAGGGTTATGGTTAATGTTAGGGACTAAGGGTTAGGGTTAGGGTTATATCACTTTTCAGGTTTCCTGTTATAATAATTGAACAGGCGACACATATGTGAATTAGTTTACAAAGTTGTGCTTTGCGTTTCTGTTCTTTCAATGGAAACTTGTTTCTGTGCCTTACAGTGCGAGATAAAACTTTTCAGTTTTCCTGTATTCCTAATTGAGCGAGCGACACACAGGTGATTCCGTTTAAAAGTAGTGCTTTGCTTTTCTGTTCTTTCGTTGGAAACTTGTTCTTGTGCTGTACAGTGAGATATATCACTTTTCAGTTTTCCGGTATTCCAAATGGAGCAAGTGACACACATGTGATTTAGTTTACAAATTAGTGATTTTCTTTTTTGTTCTTTCATTTGAAACTTGTTCCTGTGCTGTACAATATGATATATCACTTTTCAGTTTTCCAGTTATAATAATTGAACAGGCGACACGTATGTGAATTCGTTTACAAAGTTGTGCTTTGAGTTTCTGTTCTTTCGATGGAAACTTGTTCCTGTGCTGTACAGTGCGTTATATAACTTTTCAGTTTTCCTGTTATAATAATTGAACAGGCGACACGTATGTGATTTAGTTTAAAAAGTTGTGCTTTGCTTTTCTGTTCTTTCGATGGAAACTTGTTTCTGTGCTGTACAGTGCCAGATAACACTTTTCGGTTTTCCTGAATTCTTAATTGAGCGAGTGACACACATGTGATTCAGTTTACAAAGTAGTGCTTTTCATTTACGTTCTTTCGTTGGAAACTTGTTCCTCTTAGGAACAAGTAAGGGTTAGGGTTAGGGTTAGGGTTAGGGTTAGGGTTAGGTTAGCGCTGTGTAAGGGATTGGGTTAGGGTTAGGGTTAGGGTTAGGGTTAGGGTTAGGTGTTAGGGTTAGGGTTAGGGTTAGGGTTAGGGTTAGGGACTAAGGGTTAGGGTTAGGTTTATATCACTTTTCAGTTTTCCTGTTATAATAATTGAACAGGCAACACATATGTGAATTAGTTTACAAAGTTGTGCTTTGCCTTTCTGTTCTTTCAATGGAAACTTGTTTCTGTGCCATACAGTGCGAGATAACACTTTTCAGTTTTCCTGTAGTCCTAATTGAGCGAGCGACACACAGGTGATTCCGTTTAAAAGTAGTGCTTTGCTTTTCTGTTCTTTCATTTGAAACTTGTTCCTGTGCTGTACAGTGTGATATATCAGTTTTCAGTTTTCCTGTTGTAATAATTGAACAGGCGACACGTATGTGAATTAGTTTACAAAGTTGTGCTTTGCGTTTCTGTTCTTTCGATGGAAACTTGTTCCTGTGCTGTACAGTGCGAGATAACACTTTTCAGTTTTCCTGTATTCCTAATTCAGTGAGGGACACACAGGTGATTCCGTTTAAAAGTAGTGCTTTGCTTTTCTGTTCTTTTATTTGAAACTTGTTCCTGTGCTGTACAGTGTGATATATCAGTTTTCAGTTTTCCTGTTGTAATAATTGAACAGGCGACACGTATGTGAATTAGTTTACAAAGTTGTGCTTTGCGTTTCTGTTCTTTCGATGGAAACTTGTTTCTGTGCCGTACAGTGCAAGATAACACTTTTCGGGTTTTCCTCTATTCTTAATTGAGCGAGTGACACACATGTGATTCAGTTTACAGAGTAGTGCTTTTCATTTACGTTCTTACGTTGGAAACTTGTTCCTTTTAGAAACAAGTTAGGGTTAGGGTTAGGGTTAGTGTTAGGGTTAGGGTTAGGTTAGGGCTCGGTAAGGGATAGGGTTAGGGTTAGGGTTAGGGTTAGGGTTAGGGTTAGGTTTAGGTTTAGGTTAGGGCTGGGTAAGGGATAGGGTTAGGGTTAGGGTTAGAATTAGGGTTAGGGTTAGGTGTTAGGGTTAGGGTTAGGGTTAATGTTAGGGACTAAGGGTTAGGGTTAGGGTTATATCACTTTTCAGTTTTCCTGTTATAATAATTGAACAGGCGACACATATGTGAATTAGTTTACAAAGTTGTGCTTTGCGTTTCTGTTCTTTCAATGGAAACTTGTTTCTGTGCCTTACAGTGCGAGATAAAACTTTTCAGTTTTCCTGTATTCCTAATTGAGCGAGCTACACACAGGTGATTCCGTTTAAAAGTAGTGCTTTGCTTTTCTGTTCTTTCGTTGGAAACTTGTTCTTGTGCTGTACAGTGAGATATATCACTTTTCAGTTTTCCGGTATTCCAAATGGAGCAAGTGACACACATGTGATTTAGTTTACAAATTAGTGATTTTCTTTTTTGTTCTTTCATTTGAAATATGTTCCTGTGCTGTACAATATGATATATCACTTTTCAGTTTTCCTGTTATAATAATTGAACAGGCGACACGTATGTGAATTCGTTTACAAAGTTGTGCTTTGCGTTTCTGTTCTTTCGATGGAAACGTGTTCCTGTGCTGTACAGTGCGTTATATAACTTTTCAGTTTTCCTGTTATAATAATTGAACAGGCGACACGTATGTGATTTAGTTTAAAAAGTTGTGCTTTGCTTTTCTGTTCTTTCGATGGAAACTTGTTTCTGTGCTGTACAGTGCCAGATAACACTTTTCGGTTTTCCTGAATTCTTAATTGAGCGAGTGACACACATGTGTTTTAGTTTACAAAGTAGTGCTTTTCATTTACGTTCTTTCGTTGGAAACTTGTTCCTCTTAGGAACAAGTTAGGGTTAGGGTTAGGGTTAGGGTTAGGGTTAGGTTAGGGCTGTGTAAGGGAATGGGTTAGGGTTAGGGTTAGGGTTAGGGTTAGGTGTTAGGGTTAGGGTTAGGGTTAAGGTTAGGGACTAAGGGTTAGGGTTAGGGTTATATCACTTTTCAGTTTTCCTGTAATAATAAATGAACAGGCAACACATATGTGAATTAGTTTACAAAGTTGTGCTTTGCCTTTCTGTTCTTTCAATGGAAACTTGTTTCTGTGCCATACAGTGCGAGATAACACTTTTCAGTTTTCCTGTATTCCTACTTGAGCAAGCGACACACAGGTGATTCCGTTTAAAAGTAGTGCTTTGCTTTTCTGTTCTTTCATTTGAAACTTGTTCCTGTGCTGTACAGTGTGATATATCAGTTTTCAGTTTTCCTGTTGTAATAATTGAACAGGCGACACGTATGTGAATTTGTTTACAAAGTTGTGCTTTGCGTTTCTGTTCTTTCGATGGAAACTTGTTCCTGTGCTGTACTGTGCGAGATAACACTTTTCAGTTTTCCTGTATTCCTAATTCAGTGAGCGACACACAGGTGATTCCGTTTAAAAGTAGTGCTTTGCTTTTCTGTTCTTTCATTTGAAACTTGTTCCTGTGCTGTACAGTGTGATATATCAGTTTTCAGTTTTCCTGTTAGAATAATTGAACAGGGGACACGTATGTGAATTAGTTTACAAAGTTGTGCTTTGCAATTCTGCTCTTTCAATGGAAACTTGTTTCTGTGCCGTACAGTGCGAGATAACACTTTTCAGTTTTCATATATTCCTAATTGAGCGAGCGACACACAGGTGATTCCGTTTAAAGGGAGTGCTTTGCTTTTCTGTTCTTTCATTTGAAACTTGTTCCTGTGCTGTACATTGTGATATATCAGTTTTCAGTTTTCCTGTTGTAATAATTGAACAGGCGACACGTATGTGATTTAGTTTACAAAGTTGTGCTTTGCGTTTCTGTTCTTTCGATGGAAACTTGTTTCTGTGCCGTACAGTGCAAGATAACACTTTTCGGGTTTTCCTCTATTCTTAATTGAGCGAGTGACACACATGTGATTCAGTTTACAGAGTAGTGCTTTTCATTTACGTTCTTACGTTGGAAACTTGTTCCTGTTAGGAACAAGTTAGGGTTAGGGTTAGGGTTAGGGTTAGGGTTAGGGTTAGGGTTAGGGTTAGGGTTAGGTTAGGGCTCGGTAAGGGATAGGGTTAGGGTTAGGGTTAGGGTTAGGTTTAGGTTTAGGTTAGGGCTGGGTAAGGGATAGGGTTAGGGTTAGAATTAGGGTTAGGGTTAGGTGTTAGGGTTAGGGTTATGGTTAATGTTAGGGACTAAGGGTTAGGGTTAGGGTTATATCACTTTTCAGGTTTCCTGTTATAATAATTGAACAGGCGACACATATGTGAATTAGTTTACAAAGTTGTGCTTTGCGTTTCTGTTCTTTCAATGGAAACTTGTTTCTGTGCCTTACAGTGCGAGATAAAACTTTTCAGTTTTCCTGTATTCCTAATTGAGCGAGCGACACACAGGTGATTCCGTTTAAAAGTAGTGCTTTGCTTTTCTGTTCTTTCGTTGGAAACTTGTTCTTGTGCTGTACAGTGAGATATATCACTTTTCAGTTTTCCGGTATTCCAAATGGAGCAAGTGACACACATGTGATTTAGTTTACAAATTAGTGATTTTCTTTTTTGTTCTTTCATTTGAAACTTGTTCCTGTGCTGTACAATATGATATATCACTTTTCAGTTTTCCAGTTATAATAATTGAACAGGCGACACGTATGTGAATTCGTTTACAAAGTTGTGCTTTGAGTTTCTGTTCTTTCGATGGAAACTTGTTCCTGTGCTGTACAGTGCGTTATATAACTTTTCAGTTTTCCTGTTATAATAATTGAACAGGCGACACGTATGTGATTTAGTTTAAAAAGTTGTGCTTTGCTTTTCTGTTCTTTCGATGGAAACTTGTTTCTGTGCTGTACAGTGCCAGATAACACTTTTCGGTTTTCCTGAATTCTTAATTGAGCGAGTGACACACATGTGATTCAGTTTACAAAGTAGTGCTTTTCATTTACGTTCTTTCGTTGGAAACTTGTTCCTCTTAGGAACAAGTAAGGGTTAGGGTTAGGGTTAGGGTTAGGGTTAGGGTTAGGGTTAGGTTAGCGCTGTGTAAGGGATTGGGTTAGGGTTAGGGTTAGGGTTAGGGTTAGGGTTAGGTGTTAGGGTTAGGGTTAGGGTTAGGGTTAGGGACTAAGGGTTAGGGTTAGGTTTATATCACTTTTCAGTTTTCCTGTTATAATAATTGAACAGGCAACACATATGTGAATTAGTTTACAAAGTTGTGCTTTGCCTTTCTGTTCTTTCAATGGAAACTTGTTTCTGTGCCATACAGTGCGAGATAACAGTTTTCAATTTTCCTGTAGTCCTAATTGAGCGAGCGACACACAGGTGATTCCGTTTAAAAGTAGTGCTTTGCTTTTCTGTTCTTTCATTTGAAACTTGTTCCTGTGCTGTACAGTGTGATATATCAGTTTTCAGTTTTCCTGTTGTAATAATTGAACAGGCGACACGTATGTGAATTAGTTTACAAAGTTGTGCTTTGCGTTTCTGTTCTTTCGATGGAAACTTGTTCCTGTGCTGTACAGTGCGAGATAACACTTTTCAGTTTTCCTGTATTCCTAATTCAGTGAGGGACACACAGGTGATTCCGTTTAAAAGTAGTGCTTTGCTTTTCTGTTCTTTTATTTGAAACTTGTTCCTGTGCTGTACAGTGTGATATATCAGTTTTCAGTTTTCCTGTTGTAATAATTGAACAGGCGACACGTATGTGAATTAGTTTACAAAGTTGTGCTTTGCGTTTCTGTTCTTTCGATGGAAACTTGTTTCTGTGCCGTACAGTGCAAGATAACACTTTTCGGGTTTTCCTCTATTCTTAATTGAGCGAGTGACACACATGTGATTCAGTTTACAGAGTAGTGCTTTTCATTTACGTTCTTACGTTGGAAACTTGTTCCTTTTAGAAACAAGTTAGGGTTAGGGTTAGGGTTAGTGTTAGGGTTAGGGTTAGGTTAGGGCTCGGTAAGGGATAGGGTTAGGGTTAGGGTTAGGGTTAGGGTTAGGGTTAGGTTTAGGTTTAGGTTAGGGCTGGGTAAGGGATAGGGTTAGGGTTAGGGTTAGAATTAGGGTTAGGGTTAGGTGTTAGGGTTAGGGTTAGGGTTAATGTTAGGGACTAAGGGTTAGGGTTAGGGTTATATCACTTTTCAGTTTTCCTGTTATAATAATTGAACAGGCGACACATATGTGAATTAGTTTACAAAGTTGTGCTTTGCGTTTCTGTTCTTTCAATGGAAACTTGTTTCTGTGCCTTACAGTGCGAGATAAAACTTTTCAGTTTTCCTGTATTCCTAATTGAGCGAGCGACACACAGGTGATTCCGTTTAAAAGTAGTGCTTTGCTTTTCTGTTCTTTCGTTGGAAACTTGTTCTTGTGCTGTACAGTGAGATATATCACTTTTCAGTTTTCCGGTATTCCAAATGGAGCAAGTGACACACATGTGATTTAGTTTACAAATTAGTGATTTTCTTTTTTGTTCTTTCATTTGAAATATGTTCCTGTGCTGTACAATATGATATATCACTTTTCAGTTTTCCTGTTATAATAATTGAACAGGCGACACGTATGTGAATTCGTTTACAAAGTTGTGCTTTGCGTTTCTGTTCTTTCGATGGAAACGTGTTCCTGTGCTGTACAGTGCGTTATATAACTTTTCAGTTTTCCTGTTATAATAATTGAACAGGCGACACATATGTGATTTAGTTTAAAAAGTTGTGCTTTGCTTTTCTGTTCTTTCGATGGAAACTTGTTTCTGTGCTGTACAGTGCCAGATAACACTTTTCGGTTTTCCTGAATTCTTAATTGAGCGAGTGACACACATGTGTTTTAGTTTACAAAGTAGTGCTTTTCATTTACGTTCTTTCGTTGGAAACTTGTTCCTCTTAGGAACAAGTTAGGGTTAGGGTTAGGGTTAGGGTTAGGGTTAGGTTAGGGCTGTGTAAGGGAATGGGTTAGGGTTAGGGTTAGGGTTAGGGTTAGGTGTTAGGGTTAGGGTTAGGGTTAAGGTTAGGGACTAAGGGTTAGGGTTAGGGTTATATCACTTTTCAGTTTTCCTGTAATAATAAATGAACAGGCAACACATATGTGAATTAGTTTACAAAGTTGTGCTTTGCCTTTCTGTTCTTTCAATGGAAACTTGTTTCTGTGCCATACAGTGCGAGATAACACTTTTCAGTTTTCCTGTATTCCTACTTGAGCAAGCGACACACAGGTGATTCCGTTTAAAAGTAGTGCTTTGCTTTTCTGTTCTTTCATTTGAAACTTGTTCCTGTGCTGTACAGTGTGATATATCAGTTTTCAGTTTTCCTGTTGTAATAATTGAACAGGCGACACGTATGTGAATTTGTTTACAAAGTTGTGCTTTGCGTTTCTGTTCTTTCGATGGAAACTTGTTCCTGTGCTGTACTGTGCGAGATAACACTTTTCAGTTTTCCTGTATTCCTAATTCAGTGAGCGACACACAGGTGATTCCGTTTAAAAGTAGTGCTTTGCTTTTCTGTTCTTTCATTTGAAACTTGTTCCTGTGCTGTACAGTGTGATATATCAGTTTTCAGTTTTCCTGTTAGAATAATTGAACAGGGGACACGTATGTGAATTAGTTTACAAAGTTGTGCTTTGCAATTCTGCTCTTTCAATGGAAACTTGTTTCTGTGCCGTACAGTGCGAGATAACACTTTTCAGTTTTCATATATTCCTAATTGAGCGAGCGACACACAGGTGATTCCGTTTAAAGGGAGTGCTTTGCTTTTCTGTTCTTTCATTTGAAACTTGTTCCTGTGCTGTACATTGTGATATATCAGTTTTCAGTTTTCCTGTTGTAATAATTGAACAGGCGACACGTATGTGATTTAGTTTACAAAGTTGTGCTTTGCGTTTCTGTTCTTTCGATGGAAACTTGTTTCTGTGCCGTACAGTGCAAGATAACACTTTTCGGGTTTTCCTCTATTCTTAATTGAGCGAGTGACACACATGTGATTCAGTTTACAGAGTAGTGCTTTTCATTTACGTTCTTACGTTGGAAACTTGTTCCTGTTAGGAACAAGTTAGGGTTAGGGTTAGGGTTAGGGTTAGGGTTAGTGTTAGGGTTAGGGTTAGGTTAGGGCTCGGTAAGGGATAGGGTTAGGGTTAGGGTTAGGGTTAGGTTTAGGTTTAGGTTAGGGCTGGGTAAGGGATAGGGTTAGGGTTAGAATTAGGGTTAGGGTTAGGTGTTAGGGTTAGGGTTATGGTTAATGTTAGGGACTAAGGGTTAGGGTTAGGGTTATATCACTTTTCAGGTTTCCTGTTATAATAATTGAACAGGCGACACATATGTGAATTAGTTTACAAAGTTGTGCTTTGCGTTTCTGTTCTTTCAATGGAAACTTGTTTCTGTGCCTTACAGTGCGAGATAAAACTTTTCAGTTTTCCTGTATTCCTAATTGAGCGAGCGACACACAGGTGATTCCGTTTAAAAGTAGTGCTTTGCTTTTCTGTTCTTTCGTTGGAAACTTGTTCTTGTGCTGTACAGTGAGATATATCACTTTTCAGTTTTCCGGTATTCCAAATGGAGCAAGTGACACACATGTGATTTAGTTTACAAATTAGTGATTTTCTTTTTTGTTCTTTCATTTGAAACTTGTTCCTGTGCTGTACAATATGATATATCACTTTTCAGTTTTCCAGTTATAATAATTGAACAGGCGACACGTATGTGAATTCGTTTACAAAGTTGTGCTTTGCTTTTCTGTTCTTTGGATGGAAACTTGTTTCTGTGCTGTACAGTGCCAGATAACACTTTTCGGTTTTCCTGAATTCTTAATTGAGCGAGTGACACACATGTGATTCAGTTTACAAAGTAGTGCTTTTCATTTACGTTCTTTCGTTGGAAACTTGTTCCTCTTAGGAACAAGTAAGGGTTAGGGTTAGGGTTAGGGTTAGGGTTAGGGTTAGGTTAGCGCTGTGTAAGGGATTGGGTTAGGGTTAGGGTTAGGGTTAGGGTTAGGGTTAGGGTTAGGTGTTAGGGTTAGGGTTAGGGTTAGGGTTAGGGACTAAGGGTTAGGGTTAGGTTTATATCACTTTTCAGTTTTCCTGTTATAATAATTGAACAGGCAACACATATGTGAATTAGTTTACAAAGTTGTGCTTTGCCTTTCTGTTCTTTCAATGGAAACTTGTTTCTGTGCCATACAGTGCGAGATAACACTTTTCAGTTTTCCTGTAGTCCTAATTGAGCGAGCGACACACAGGTGATTCCGTTTAAAAGTAGTGCTTTGCTTTTCTGTTCTTTCATTTGAAACTTGTTCCTGTGCTGTACAGTGTGATATATCAGTTTTCAGTTTTCCTGTTGTAATAATTGAACAGGCGACACGTATGTGAATTAGTTTACAAAGTTGTGCTTTGCGTTTCTGTTCTTTCGATGGAAACTTGTTCCTGTGCTGTACAGTGCGAGATAACACTTTTCAGTTTTCCTGTATTCCTAATTCAGTGAGGGACACACAGGTGATTCCGTTTAAAAGTAGTGCTTTGCTTTTCTGTTCTTTTATTTGAAACTTGTTCCTGTGCTGTACAGTGTGATATATCAGTTTTCAGTTTTCCTGTTAGAATAATTGAACAGGGGACACGTATGTGAATTAGTTTACAAAGTTGTGCTTTGCAATTCTACTCTTTCAATGGAAACTTGTTTCTGTGCCGTACAGTGCGAGATAACACTTTTCAGTTTTCATATATTCCTAATTGAGCGAGCGACGCACAGGTGATTCCGTTTAAAGGGAGTGCTTTGCTTTTCTGTTCTTTCATTTGAAAATTGTTCCTGTGCTGTACATTGTGATATATCAGTTTTCAGTTTTCCTGTTGAAATAATTGAACAGGCGACACGTATGTGATTTAGTTTACAAAGTTGTGCTTTGCGTTTCTGTTCTTTCGATGGAAACTTGTTTCTGTGCCGTACAGTGCAAGATAACACTTTTCGGGTTTTCCTCTATTCTTAATTGAGCGAGTGACACACATGTGATTCAGTTTACAAAGTAGTGCTTTTCATTTACGTTCTTTCGTTGGAAACTTGTTCCTCTTAGGAACAAGTAAGGGTTAGGGTTAGGGTTAGGGTTAGGGTTAGGGTTAGGTTAGGGCTGTGTAAGGGATTGGGTTAGGGTTAGGGTTAGGGTTAGGGTTAGGTGTTAGGGTTAGGGTTAGGGTTAGGGTTAGGGTTAGGGTTAGGGTTAGGGACTAAGGGTTAGGGTTAGGTTTATATCACTTTTCAGTTTTCCTGTTATAATAATTGAACAGGCAACACATATGTGAATTAGTTTACAAAGTTGTGCTTTGCCTTTCTGTTCTTTCAATGGAAACTTGTTTCTGTGCCATACAGTGCGAGATAACACTTTTCAGTTTTCCTGTAGTCCTAATTGAGCGAGCGACACACAGGTGATTCCGTTTAAAAGTAGTGCTTTGCTTTTCTGTTCTTTCATTTGAAACTTGTTCCTGTGCTGTACAGTGTGATATATCAGTTTTCAGTTTTCCTGTTGTAATAATTGAACAGGCGACACGTATGTGAATTAGTTTACAAAGTTGTGCTTTGCGTTTCTGTTCTTTCGATGGAAACTTGTTCCTGTGCTGTACAGTGCGAGATAACACTTTTCAGTTTTCCTGTATTCCTAATTCAGTGAGGGACACACAGGTGATTCCGTTTAAAAGTAGTGCTTTGCTTTTCTGTTCTTTTATTTGAAACTTGTTCCTGTGCTGTACAGTGTGATATATCAGTTTTCAGTTTTCCTGTTAGAATAATTGAACAGGGGACACGTATGTGAATTAGTTTACAAAGTTGTGCTTTGCAATTCTGCTCTTTCAATGGAAACTTGTTTCTGTGCCGTACAGTGCGAGATAACACTTTTCAGTTTTCATATATTCCTAATTGAGCGAGCGACACACAGGTGATTCCGTTTAAAGGGAGTGCTTTGCTTTTCTGTTCTTTCATTTGAAACTTGTTCCTGTGCTGTACATTGTGATATATCAGTTTTCAGTTTTCCTGTTGTAATAATTGAACAGGCGACACGTATGTGATTTAGTTTACAAAGTTGTGCTTTGCGTTTCTGTTCTTTCGATGGAAACTTGTTTCTGTGCCGTACAGTGCAAGATAACACTTTTCGGGTTTTCCTCTATTCTTAATTGAGCGAGTGACACACATGTGATTCAGTTTACAGAGTAGTGCTTTTCATTTACGTTCTTACGTTGGAAACTTGTTCCTGTTAGGAACAAGTTAGGGTTAGGGTTAGGGTTAGGGTTAGGGTTAGGGTTAGGGTTAGTGTTAGGGTTAGGGTTAGGTTAGGGCTCGGTAAGGGATAGGGTTAGGGTTAGGCTTAGGGTTAGGTTTAGGTTTAGGTTAGGGCTGGGTAAGGGATAGGGTTAGGGTTAGGGTTAGAATTAGGGTTAGGGTTAGGTGTTAGGGTTAGGGTTAGGGTTAATGTTAGGGACTAAGGGTTAGGGTTAGGGTTATATCACTTTTCAGTTTTCCTGTTATAATAATTGAACAGGCAACACATATGTGAATTAGTTTACAAAGTTGTGCTTTGCGTTTCTGTTCTTTCAATGGAAACTTGTTTCTGTGCCTTACAGTGCGACATAAAACTTTTCAGTTTTCCTGTATTCCTAATTGAGCGAGCGACACACAGGTGATTCCGTTTAAAAGTAGTGCTTTGCTTTTCTGTTCTTTCGTTGGAAACTTGTTCTTGTGCTGTACAGTGAGATATATCACTTTTCAGTTTTCCGGTATTCCAAATGGAGCAAGTGACACACATGTGATTTAGTTTACAAATTAGTGATTTTCTTTTTTGTTCTTTCATTTGAAATATGTTCCTGTGCTGTACAATATGATATATCACTTTTCAGTTTTCCTGTTATAATAATTGAACAGGCGACACGTATGTGAATTAGTTTACAAAGTTGTGCTTTGAGTTTCTGTTCTTTCGATGGAAACTTGTTCCTGTGCTGTACAGTGCGTTATATAACGTTTCAGTTTTCCTGTTATAATAATTGAACAGGCGACAGGTATGTGATTTAGTTTAAAAAGTTGTGCTTTGCTTTTCTGTTCTTTCGATGGAAACTTGTTTCTGTGCTGTACAGTGCCAGATAACACTTTTCGGTTTTCCTGAATTCTTAATTGAGTGAGTGACACACATGTGATTCAGTTTACAAAGTAGTGCTTTTCATTTACGTTCTTTCGTTGGAAACTTGTTCCTCTTAGGAACAAGTTAGGGTTAGGGTTAGGGTTAGGTTAGGGCTGTGTAAGGGATTGGGTTAGGGTTAGGGTTAGGGTTAGGGTTAGGTGTTAGGGTTAGGGTTAGGGTTAGGGTTAGGGTTAGGGACTAAGGGTTAGGGTTAGGGTTATATCACTTTTCAGTTTTCCTGTTATAATAATTGAACAGGCAACACATATGTGAATTAGTTTACAAAGTTGTGCTTTGCCTTTCTGTTCTTTCAATGGAAACTTGTTTCTGTGCCATACAGTGCGAGATAACACTTTTCAGTTTTCCTGTATTCCTAATTGAGCGAGCGACACACAGGTGATTCCGTTTAAAAGTAGTGCTTTGCTTTTCTGTTCTTTCATTTGAAACTTGTTCCTGTGCTGTACAGTGTGATATATCAGTTTTCAGTTTTCCTGTTAGAATAATTGAACAGGGGACACGTATGTGAATTAGTTTACAAAGTTGTACTTTGCAATTCTGCTCTTTCAATGGAAACTTGTTTCTGTGCCGTACAGTGCGAGATAACACTTTTCAGTTTTCATATATTCCTAATTGAGCGAGCGACACACAGGTGATTCCGTTTAAAGGGAGTGCTTTGCTTTTCTGTTCTTTCATTTGAAACTTGTTCCTGTGCTGTACATTGTGATATATCAGTTTTCAGTTTTCCTGTTGTAATAATTGAACAGGCGACACGTATGTGATTTAGTTTACAAAGTTGTGCTTTGCGTTTCTGTTCTTTCGATGGAAACTTGTTTCTGTGCCGTACAGTGCAAGATAACACTTTTCGGGTTTTCCTCTATTCTTAATTGAGCGAGTGACACACATGTGATTCAGTTTACAGAGTAGTGCTTTTCATTTACGTTCTTACGTTGGAAACTTGTTCCTGTTAGGAACAAGTTAGGGTTAGGGTTAGGGTTAGGGTTAGGGTTAGGGTTAGGTTTAGGTTTAGGTTAGGGCTGGGTAAGGGATAGGGTTAGGGTTAGAATTAGGGTTAGGGTTAGGTGTTAGGGTTAGGGTTAGGGTTAATGTTAGGGACTAAGGGTTAGGGTTAGGGTTATATCACTTTTCAGGTTTCCTGTTATAATAATTGAACAGGCGACACATATGTGAATTAGTTTACAAAGTTGTGCTTTGCGTTTCTGTTCTTTCAATGGAAACTTGTTTCTGTGCCTTACAGTGCGAGATAAAACTTTTCAGTTTTCCTGTATTCCTAATTGAGCGAGCGACACACAGGTGATTCCGTTTAAAAGTAGTGCTTTGCTTTTCTGTTCTTTCGTTGGAAACTTGTTCTTGTGCTGTACAGTGAGATATATCACTTTTCAGTTTTCCGGTATTCCAAATGGAGCAAGTGACACACATGTGATTTAGTTTACAAATTAGTGATTTTCTTTTTTGTTCTTTCATTTGAAACTTGTTCCTGTGCTGTACAATATGATATATCACTTTTCAGTTTTCCAGTTATAATAATTGAACAGGCGACACGTATGTGAATTCGTTTACAAAGTTGTGCTTTGAGTTTCTGTTCTTTCGATGGAAACTTGTTCCTGTGCTGTACAGTGCGTTATATAACTTTTCAGTTTTCCTGTTATAATAATTGAACAGGCGACACGTATGTGATTTAGTTTAAAAAGTTGTGCTTTGCTTTTCTGTTCTTTCGATGGAAACTTGTTTCTGTGCTGTACAGTGCCACATAACACTTTTCGGTTTTCCTGAATTCTTAATTGAGCGAGTGACACACATGTGATTCAGTTTACAAAGTAGTGCTTTTCATTTACGTTCTTTCGTTGGAAACTTGTTCCTCTTAGGAACAAGTAAGGGTTAGGGTTAGGGTTAGGGTTAGGGTTAGGGTTAGGTTAGGGCTGTGTAAGGGATTGGGTTAGGGTTAGGGTTAGGGTTAGGGTTAGGGTTAGGTGTTAGGGTTAGGGTTAGGGTTAGGGTTAGGGACTAAGGGTTAGGGTTAGGTTTATATCACTTTTCAGTTTTCCTGTTATAATAATTGAACAGGCAACACATATGTGAATTAGTTTACAAAGTTGTGCTTTGCCTTTCTGTTCTTTCAGTGGAAACTTGTTTCTGTGCCATACAGTGCGAGATAACACTTTTCAGTTTTCCTGTAGTCCTAATTGAGCGAGCGACACACAGGTGATTCCGTTTAAAAGTAGTGCTTTGCTTTTCTGTTCTTTCATTTGAAACTTGTTCCTGTGCTGTACAGTGTGATATATCAGTTTTCAGTTTTCCTGTTGTAATAATTGAACAGGCGACACGTATGTGAATTAGTTTACAAAGTTGTGCTTTGCGTTTCTGTTCTTTCGATGGAAACTTGTTCCTGTGCTGTACAGTGCGAGATAACACTTTTCAGTTTTCCTGTATTCCTAATTCAGTGAGGGACACACAGGTGATTCCGTTTAAAAGTAGTGCTTTGCTTTTCTGTTCTTTTATTTGAAACTTGTTCCTGTGCTGTACAGTGTGATATATCAGTTTTCAGTTTTCCTGTTAGAATAATTGAACAGGGGACACGTATGTGAATTAGTTTACAAAGTTGTGCTTTGCAATTCTGCTCTTTCAATGGAAACTTGTTTCTGTGCCGTACAGTGCGAGATAACACTTTTCAGTTTTCATATATTCCTAATTGAGCGAGCGACACACAGGTGATTCCGTTTAAAGGGAGTGCTTTGCTTTTCTGTTCTTTCATTTGAAACTTGTTCCTGTGCTGTACATTGTGATATATCAGTTTTCAGTTTTCCTGTTGTAATAATTGAACAGGCGCCACGTATGTGATTTAGTTTACAAAGTTGTGCTTTGCGTTTCTGTTCTTTCGATGGAAACTTGTTTCTGTGCCGTACAGTGCAAGATAACACTTTTCGGGTTTTCCTCTATTCTTAATTGAGCGAGTGACACACATGTGATTCAGTTTACAAAGTAGTGCTTTTCATTTACGTTCTTTCGTTGGAAACTTGTTCCTCTTAGGAACAAGTAAGGGTTAGGGTTAGGGTTAGGGTTAGGGTTAGGGTTAGGTTAGGGCTGTGTAAGGGATTGGGTTAGGGTTAGGGTTAGGGTTAGGGTTAGGGTTAGGTGTTAGGGTTAGGGTTAGGGTTAGGGTTAGGGACTAAGGGTTAGGGTTAGGTTTATATCACTTTTCAGTTTTCCTGTTATAATAATTGAACAGGCAACACATATGTGAATTAGTTTACAAAGTTGTGCTTTGCCTTTCTGTTCTTTCAATGGAAACTTGTTTCTGTGCCATACAGTGCGAGATAACACTTTTCAGTTTTCCTGTAGTCCTAATTGAGCGAGCGACACACAGGTGATTCCGTTTAAAAGTAGTGCTTTGCTTTTCTGTTCTTTCATTTGAAACTTGTTCCTGTGCTGTACAGTGTGATATATCAGTTTTCAGTTTTCCTGTTGTAATAATTGAACAGGCGACACGTATGTGAATTAGTTTACAAAGTTGTGCTTTGCGTTTCTGTTCTTTCGATGGAAACTTGTTCCTGTGCTGTACAGTGCGAGATAACACTTTTCAGTTTTCCTGTATTCCTAATTCAGTGAGGGACACACAGGTGATTCCGTTTAAAAGTAGTGCTTTGCTTTTCTGTTCTTTTATTTGAAACTTGTTCCTGTGCTGTACAGTGTGATATATCAGTTTTCAGTTTTCCTGTTAGAATAATTGAACAGGGGACACGTATGTGAATTAGTTTACAAAGTTGTGCTTTGCAATTCTGCTCTTTCAATGGAAACTTGTTTCTGTGCCGTACAGTGCGAGATAACACTTTTCAGTTTTCATATATTCCTAATTGAGCGAGCGACACACAGGTGATTCCGTTTAAAGGGAGTGCTTTGCTTTTCTGTTCTTTCATTTGAAAATTGTTCCTGTGCTGTACATTGTGATATATCAGTTTTCAGTTTTCCTGTTGTAATAATTGAACAGGCGACACGTATGTGATTTAGTTTACAAAGTTGTGCTTTGCGTTTCTGTTCTTTCGATGGAAACTTGTTTCTGTGCCGTACAGTGCAAGATAACACTTTTCGGGTTTTCCTCTATTCTTAATTGAGCGAGTGACACACATGTGATTCAGTTTACAGAGTAGTGCTTTTCATTTACGTTCTTACGTTGGAAACTTGTTCCTGTTAGGAACAAGTTAGGGTTAGGGTTAGGGTTAGGGTTAGGGTTAGGGTTAGGGTTAGGGTTAGTGTTAGGGTTAGGGTTAGGTTAGGGCTCGGTAAGGGATAGGGTTAGGGTTAGGCTTAGGGTTAGGTTTAGGTTTAGGTTAGGGCTGGGTAAGGGATAGGGTTAGGGTTAGGGTTAGAATTAGGGTTAGGGTTAGGTGTTAGGGTTAGGGTTAGGGTTAATGTTAGGGACTAAGGGTTAGGGTTAGGGTTATATCACTTTTCAGTTTTCCTGTTATAATAATTGAACAGGCAACACATATGTGAATTAGTTTACAAAGTTGTGCTTTGCGTTTCTGTTCTTTCAATGGAAACTTGTTTCTGTGCCTTACAGTGCGACATAAAACTTTTCAGTTTTCCTGTATTCCTAATTGAGCGAGCGACACACAGGTGATTCCGTTTAAAAGTAGTGCTTTGCTTTTCTGTTCTTTCGTTGGAAACTTGTTCTTGTGCTGTACAGTGAGATATATCACTTTTCAGTTTTCCGGTATTCCAAATGGAGCAAGTGACACACATGTGATTTAGTTTACAAATTAGTGATTTTCTTTTTTGTTCTTTCATTTGAAACTTGTTCCTGTGCTGTACAATATGATATATCACTTTTCAGTTTTCCTGTTATAATAATTGAACAGGCGACACGTATGTGAATTAGTTTACAAAGTTGTGCTTTGAGTTTCTGTTCTTTCGATGGAAACTTGTTCCTGTGCTGTACAGTGCGTTATATAACTTTTCAGTTTTCCTGTTATAATAATTGAACAGGCGACAGGTATGTGATTTAGTTTAAAAAGTTGTGCTTTGCTTTTCTGTTCTTTCGATGGAAACTTGTTTCTGTGCTGTACAGTGCCAGATAACACTTTTCGGTTTTCCTGAATTCTTAATTGAGTGAGTGACACACATGTGATTCAGTTTACAAAGTAGTGCTTTTCATTTACGTTCTTTCGTTGGAAACTTGTTCCTCTTAGGAACAAGTTAGGGTTAGGGTTAGGGTTAGGTTAGGGCTGTGTAAGGGATTGGGTTAGGGTTAGGGTTAGGGTTAGGTGTTAGGGTTAGGGTTAGGGTTAGGGTTAGGGACTAAGGGTTAGGGTTAGGGTTATATCACTTTTCAGTTTTCCTGTTATAATAATTGAACAGGCAACACATATGTGAATTAGTTTACAAAGTTGTGCTTTGCCTTTCTGTTCTTTCAATGGAAACTTGTTTCTGTGCCATACAGTGCGAGATAACACTTTTCAGTTTTCCTGTATTCCTAATTGAGCGAGCGACACACAGGTGATTCCGTTTAAAAGTAGTGCTTTGCTTTTCTGTTCTTTCATTTGAAACTTGTTCCTGTGCTGTACAGTGTGATATATCAGTTTTCAGTTTTCCTGTTAGAATAATTGAACAGGGGACACGTATGTGAATTAGTTTACAAAGTTGTGCTTTGCAATTCTGCTCTTTCAATGGAAACTTGTTTCTGTGCCGTACAGTGCGAGATAACACTTTTCAGTTTTCATATATTCCTAATTGAGCGAGCGACACACAGGTGATTCCGTTTAAAGGGAGTGCTTTGCTTTTCTGTTCTTTCATTTGAAACTTGTTCCTGTGCTGTACATTGTGATATATCAGTTTTCAGTTTTCCTGTTGTAATAATTGAACAGGCGACACGTATGTGATTTAGTTTACAAAGTTGTGCTTTGCGTTTCTGTTCTTTCGATGGAAACTTGTTTCTGTGCCGTACAGTGCAAGATAACACTTTTCGGGTTTTCCTCTATTCTTAATTGAGCGAGTGACACACATGTGATTCAGTTTACAGAGTAGTGCTTTTCATTTACGTTCTTACGTTGGAAACTTGTTCCTGTTAGGAACAAGTTAGGGTTAGGGTTAGGGTTAGGGTTAGGGTTAGGGTTAGGGTTAGGGTTAGTGTTAGGGTTAGGGTTAGGTTAGGGCTCGGTAAGGGATAGGGTTAGGGTTAGGCTTAGGGTTAGGTTTAGGTTTAGGTTAGGGCTGGGTAAGGGATAGGGTTAGGGTTAGGGTTAGAATTAGGGTTAGGGTTAGGTGTTAGGGTTAGGGTTAGGGTTAATGTTAGGGACTAAGGGTTAGGGTTAGGGTTATATCACTTTTCAGTTTTCCTGTTATAATAATTGAACAGGCGACACATATGTGAATTAGTTTACAAAGTTGTGCTTTGCGTTTCTGTTCTTTCAATGGAAACTTGTTTCTGTGCCTTACAGTGCGACATAAAACTTTTCAGTTTTCCTGTATTCCTAATTGAGCGAGCGACACACAGGTGATTCCGTTTAAAAGTAGTGCTTTGCTTTTCTGTTCTTTCGTTGGAAACTTGTTCTTGTGCTGTACAGTGAGATATATCACTTTTCAGTTTTCCGGTATTCCAAATGGAGCAAGTGACACACATGTGATTTAGTTTACAAATTAGTGATTTTCTTTTTTGTTCTTTCATTTGAAACATGTTCCTGTGCTGTACAATATGATATATCACTTTTCAGTTTTCCTGTTATAATAATTGAACAGGCGACACGTATGTGAATTCGTTTACAAAGTTGTGCTTTGCGTTTCTGTTCTTTCGATGGAAACTTGTTCCTGTGCTGTACAGTGCGTTATATAACTTTTCAGTTTTCCTGTTATAATAATTGAACAGGCGACACGTATGTGATTTAGTTTAAAAAGTTGTGCTTTGCTTTTCTGTTCTTTCGATGGAAACTTGTTTCTGTGCTGTACAGTGCCAGATAACACTTTTCGGTTTTCCTGAATTCTTAATTGAGCGAGTGACACACATGTGTTTCAGTTTACAAAGTAGTGCTTTTCATTTACGTTCTTTCGTTGGAAACTTGTTCCTCTTAGGAACAAGTTAGGGTTAGGGTTAGGGTTAGGGTTAGGTTAGGGCTGTGTAAGGGAATGGGTTAGGGTTAGGGTAAGGGTTAGGGTTAGGTGTTAGGGTTAGGGTTAGGGTTAAGGTTAGGGACTAAGGGTTAGGGTTAGTGTTATATCACTTTTCAGTTTTCCTGTAATAATAAATGAACAGGCAACACATATGTGAATTAGTTTACAAAGTTGTGCTTTGCCTTTCTGTTCTTTCGATGGAAACTTGTTCCTGTGCTGTACAGTGCGAGATAACACTTTTCAGTTTTCCTGTATTCCTAATTCAGTGAGGGACACACAGGTGATTCCGTTTAAAAGTAGTGCTTTGCTTTTCTGTTCTTTTATTTGAAACTTGTTCCTGTGCTGTACAGTGTGATATATCAGTTTTCAGTTTTCCTGTTAGAATAATTGAACAGGGGACACGTATGTGAATTAGTTTACAAAGTTGTGCTTTGCAATTCTGCTCTTTCAATGGAAACTTGTTTCTGTGCCGTACAGTGCGAGATAACACTTTTCAGTTTTCATATATTCCTAATTGAGCGAGCGACACACAGGTGATTCCGTTTAAAGGGAGTGCTTTGCTTTTCTGTTCTTTCATTTGAAACTTGTTCCTGTGCTGTACATTGTGATATATCAGTTTTCAGTTTTCCTGTTGTAATAATTGAACAGGCGACACGTATGTGATTTAGTTTACAAAGTTGTGCTTTGCGTTTCTGTTCTTTCGATGGAAACTTGTTTCTGTGCCGTACAGTGCAAGATAACACTTTTCGGGTTTTCCTCTATTCTTAATTGAGCGAGTGACACACATGTGATTCAGTTTACAGAGTAGTGCTTTTCATTTACGTTCTTACGTTGGAAACTTGTTCCTGTTAGGAACAAGTTAGGGTTAGGGTTAGGGTTAGGGTTAGGGTTAGGGTTAGGGTTAGTGTTAGGGTTAGGTTTAGGTTAGGGCTCGGTAAGGGATAGGGTTAGGGTTAGGCTTAGGGTTAGGTTTAGGTTTAGGTTAGGGCTGGGTAAGGGATAGGGTTAGGGTTAGGGTTAGAATTAGGGTTAGGGTTAGGTGTTAGGGTTAGGGTTAGGGTTAATGTTAGGGACTAAGGGTTAGGGTTAGGGTTATATCACTTTTCAGTTTTCCTGTTATAATAATTGAACAGGCAACACATATGTGAATTAGTTTACAAAGTTGTGCTTTGCGTTTCTGTTCTTTCAATGGAAACTTGTTTCTGTGCCTTACAGTGCGACATAAAACTTTTCAGTTTTCCTGTATTCCTAATTGAGCGAGCGACACACAGGTGATTCCGTTTAAAAGTAGTGCTTTGCTT
Source organism: Meriones unguiculatus (assembly GCF_030254825.1). Classification (NCBI taxonomy): domain Eukaryota; kingdom Metazoa; phylum Chordata; class Mammalia; order Rodentia; family Muridae; genus Meriones; species Meriones unguiculatus. Next base: position 12,213,917 of record NW_026843646.1, on the reverse strand, counting down.
TTCTGTTCTTTCGTTGGAAACTTGTTCTTGTGCTGTACAGTGAGATATATCACTTTTCAGTTTTCCGGTATTCCAAATGGAGCAAGTGACACACATGTGATTTAGTTTACAAATTAGTGATTTTCTTTTTTGTTCTTTCATTTGAAACTTGTTCCTGTGCTGTACAATATGATATATCACTTTTCAGTTTTCCTGTTATAATAATTGAACAGGCGACACGTATGTGAATTAGTTTACAAAGTTGTGCTTTGAGTTTCTGTTCTTTCGATGGAAACTTGTTCCTGTGCTGTACAGTGCGTTATATAACTTTTCAGTTTTCCTGTTATAATAATTGAACAGGCGACAGGTATGTGATTTAGTTTAAAAAGTTGTGCTTTGCTTTTCTGTTCTTTCGATGGAAACTTGTTTCTGTGCTGTACAGTGCCAGATAACACTTTTCGGTTTTCCTGAATTCTTAATTGAGTGAGTGACACACATGTGATTCAGTTTACAAAGTAGTGCTTTTCATTTATGTTCTTTCGTTGGAAACTTGTTCCTCTTAGGAACAAGTTAGGGTTAGGGTTAGGGTTAGGTTAGGGCTGTGTAAGGGATTGGGTTAGGGTTAGGGTTAGGGTTAGGGTTAGGTGTTAGGGTTAGGGTTAGGGTTAGGGTTAGGGACTAAGGGTTAGGGTTAGGGTTATATCACTTTTCAGTTTTCCTGTTATAATAATTGAACAGGCAACACATATGTGAATTAGTTTACAAAGTTGTGCTTTGCCTTTCTGTTCTTTCAATGGAAACTTGTTTCTGTGCCATACAGTGCGAGATAACACTTTTCAGTTTTCCTGTATTCCTAATTGAGCGAGCGACACACAGGTGATTCCGTTTAAAAGTAGTGCTTTGCTTTTCTGTTCTTTCATTTGAAACTTGTTCCTGTGCTGTACAGTGTGATATATCAGTTTTCAGTTTTCCTGTTAGAATAATTGAACAGGGGACACGTATGTGAATTAGTTTACAAAGTTGTGCTTTGCAATTCTGCTCTTTCAATGGAAACTTGTTTCTGTGCCGTACAGTGCGAGATAACACTTTTCAGTTTTCATATATTCCTAATTGAGCGAGCGACACACAGGTGATTCCGTTTAAAGGGAGTGCTTTGCTTTTCTGTTCTTTCATTTGAAACTTGTTCCTGTGCTGTACATTGTGATATATCAGTTTTCAGTTTTCCTGTTGTAATAATTGAACAGGCGACACGTATGTGATTTAGTTTACAAAGTTGTGCTTTGCGTTTCTGTTCTTTCGATGGAAACTTGTTTCTGTGCCGTACAGTGCAAGATAACACTTTTCGGGTTTTCCTCTATTCTTAATTGAGCGAGTGACACACATGTGATTCAGTTTACAGAGTAGTGCTTTTCATTTACGTTCTTACGTTGGAAACTTGTTCCTGTTAGGAACAAGTTAGGGTTAGGGTTAGGGTTAGGGTTAGGGTTAGGGTTAGGTTTAGGTTTAGGTTAGGGCTGGGTAAGGGATAGGGTTAGGGTTAGAATTAGGGTTAGGGTTAGGTGTTAGGGTTAGGGTTAGGGTTAATGTTAGGGACTAAGGGTTAGGGTTAGGGTTATATCACTTTTCAGGTTTCCTGTTATAATAATTGAACAGGCGACACATATGTGAATTAGTTTACAAAGTTGTGCTTTGCGTTTCTGTTCTTTCAATGGAAACTTGTTTCTGTGCCTTACAGTGCGAGATAAAACTTTTCAGTTTTCCTGTATTCCTAATTGAGCGAGCGACACACAGGTGATTCCGTTTAAAAGTAGTGCTTTGCTTTTCTGTTCTTTCGTTGGAAACTTGTTCTTGTGCTGTACAGTGAGATATATCACTTTTCAGTTTTCCGGTATTCCAAATGGAGCAAGTGACACACATGTGATTTAGTTTACAAATTAGTGATTTTCTTTTTTGTTCTTTCATTTGAAACTTGTTCCTGTGCTGTACAATATGATATATCACTTTTCAGTTTTCCAGTTATAATAATTGAACAGGCGACACGTATGTGAATTCGTTTACAAAGTTGTGCTTTGAGTTTCTGTTCTTTCGATGGAAACTTGTTCCTGTGCTGTACAGTGCCAAATAACACTTTTCGGTTTTCCTGAATTCTTAATTGAGCGAGTGACACACATGTGATTCAGTTTACAAAGTAGTGCTTTTCATTTACGTTCTTTCGTTGGAAACTTGTTCCTCTTAGGAACAAGTAAGGGTTAGGGTTAGGGTTAGGGTTAGGGTTAGGGTTAGGTTAGGGCTGTGTAAGGGATTGGGTTAGGGTTAGGGTTAGGGTTAGGGTTAGGGTTAGGTGTTAGGGTTAGGGTTAGGGTTAGGGTTAGGGACTAAGGGTTAGGGTTAGGTTTATATCACTTTTCAGTTTTCCTGTTATAATAATTGAACAGGCAACACATATGTGAATTAGTTTACAAAGTTGTGCTTTGCCTTTCTGTTCTTTCAATGGAAACTTGTTTCTGTGCCATACAGTGCGAGATAACACTTTTCAGTTTTCCTGTAGTCCTAATTGAGCGAGCGACACACAGGTGATTCCGTTTAAAAGTAGTGCTTTGCTTTTCTGTTCTTTCATTTGAAACTTGTTCCTGTGCTGTACAGTGTGATATATCAGTTTTCAGTTTTCCTGTTGTAATAATTGAACAGGCGACACGTATGTGAATTAGTTTACAAAGTTGTGCTTTGCGTTTCTGTTCTTTCGATGGAAACTTGTTCCTGTGCTGTACCGTGCGAGATAACACTTTTCAGTTTTCCTGTATTCCTAATTCAGTGAGGGACACACAGGTGATTCCGTTTAAAAGTAGTGCTTTGCTTTTCTGTTCTTTTATTTGAAACTTGTTCCTGTGCTGTACAGTGTGATATATCAGTTTTCAGTTTTCCTGTTAGAATAATTGAACAGGGGACACGTATGTGAATTAGTTTACAAAGTTGTGCTTTGCAATTCTGCTCTTTCAATGGAAACTTGTTTCTGTGCCGTACAGTGCGAGATAACACTTTTCAGTTTTCATATATTCCTAATTGAGCGAGCGACACACAGGTGATTCCGTTTAAAGGGAGTGCTTTGCTTTTCTGTTCTTTCATTTGAAACTTGTTCCTGTGCTGTACATTGTGATATATCAGTTTTCAGTTTTCCTGTTGTAATAATTGAACAGGCGACACGTATGTGATTTAGTTTACAAAGTTGTGCTTTGCGTTTCTGTTCTTTCGATGGAAACTTGTTTCTGTGCCGTACAGTGCAAGATAACACTTTTCGGGTTTTCCTCTATTCTTAATTGAGCGAGTGACACACATGTGATTCAGTTTACAAAGTAGTGCTTTTCATTTACGTTCTTTCGTTGGAAACTTGTTCCTCTTAGGAACAAGTAAGGGTTAGGGTTAGGGTTAGGGTTAGGGTTAGGGTTAGGGTTAGGTTAGGGCTGTGTAAGGGATTGGGTTAGGGTTAGGGTTAGGGTTAGGGTTAGGGTTAGGTGTTAGGGTTAGGGTTAGGGTTAGGGTTAGGGACTAAGGGTTAGGGTTAGGTTTATATCACTTTTCAGTTTTCCTGTTATAATAATTGAACAGGCAACACATATGTGAATTAGTTTACAAAGTTGTGCTTTGCCTTTCTGTTCTTTCAATGGAAACTTGTTTCTGTGCCATACAGTGCGAGATAACACTTTTCAGTTTTCCTGTAGTCCTAATTGAGCGAGCGACACACAGGTGATTCCGTTTAAAAGTAGTGCTTTGCTTTTCTGTTCTTTCATTTGAAACTTGTTCCTGTGCTGTACAGTGTGATATATCAGTTTTCAGTTTTCCTGTTGTAATAATTGAACAGGCGACACGTATGTGAATTAGTTTACAAAGTTGTGCTTTGCGTTTCTGTTCTTTCGATGGAAACTTGTTCCTGTGCTGTACAGTGCGAGATAACACTTTTCAGTTTTCCTGTATTCCTAATTCAGTGAGGGACACACAGGTGATTCCGTTTAAAAGTAGTGCTTTGCTTTTCTGTTCTTTTATTTGAAACTTGTTCCTGTGCTGTACAGTGTGATATATCAGTTTTCAGTTTTCCTGTTAGAATAATTGAACAGGGGACACGTATGTGAATTAGTTTACAAAGTTGTGCTTTGCAATTCTGCTCTTTCAATGGAAACTTGTTTCTGTGCCATACAGTGCGAGATAACACTTTTCAGTTTTCATATATTCCTAATTGAGCGAGCGACACACAGGTGATTCCGTTTAAAGGGAGTGCTTTGCTTTTCTGTTCTTTCATTTGAAACTTGTTCCTGTGCTGTACATTGTGATATATCAGTTTTCAGTTTTCCTGTTGTAATAATTGAACAGGCGACACGTATGTGATTTAGTTTACAAAGTTGTGCTTTGCGTTTCTGTTCTTTCGATGGAAACTTGTTTCTGTGCCGTACAGTGCAAGATAACACTTTTCGGGTTTTCCTCTATTCTTAATTGAGCGAGTGACACACATGTGATTCAGTTTACAAAGTAGTGCTTTTCATTTACGTTCTTTCGTTGGAAACTTGTTCCTCTTAGGAACAAGTAAGGGTTAGGGTTAGGGTTAGGGTTAGGGTTAGGGTTAGGGTTAGGGTTAGGTTTGGGCTGTGTAAGGGATTGGGTTAGGGTTAGGGTTAGGGTTAGGGTTAGGGTTAGGTGTTAGGGTTAGGGTTAGGGTTAGGGTTAGGGACTAAGGGTTAGGGTTAGGTTTATATCACTTTTCAGTTTTCCTGTTATAATAATTGAACAGGCAACACATATGTGAATTAGTTTACAAAGTTGTGCTTTGCCTTTCTGTTCTTTCAATGGAAACTTGTTTCTGTGCCATACAGTGCGAGATAACACTTTTCAGTTTTCCTGTAGTCCTAATTGAGCGAGCGACACACAGGTGATTCCGTTTAAAAGTAGTGCTTTGCTTTTCTGTTCTTTCATTTGAAACTTGTTCCTGTGCTGTACAGTGTGATATATCAGTTTTCAGTTTTCCTGTTGTAATAATTGAACAGGCGACACGTATGTGAATTAGTTTACAAAGTTGTGCTTTGCGTTTCTGTTCTTTCGATGGAAACTTGTTCCTGTGCTGTACAGTGCGAGATAACACTTTTCAGTTTTCCTGTATTCCTAATTCAGTGAGGGACACACAGGTGATTCCGTTTAAAAGTAGTGCTTTGCTTTTCTGTTCTTTTATTTGAAACTTGTTCCTGTGCTGTACAGTGTGATATATCAGTTTTCAGTTTTCCTGTTAGAATAATTGAACAGGGGACACGTATGTGAATTAGTTTACAAAGTTGTGCTTTGCAATTCTGCTCTTTCAATGGAAACTTGTTTCTGTGCCGTACAGTGCGAGATAACACTTTTCAGTTTTCATATATTCCTAATTGAGCGAGCGACACACAGGTGATTCCGTTTAAAGGGAGTGCTTTGCTTTTCTGTTCTTTCATTTGAAAATTGTTCCTGTGCTGTACATTGTGATATATCAGTTTTCAGTTTTCCTGTTGTAATAATTGAACAGGCGACACGTATGTGATTTAGTTTACAAAGTTGTGCTTTGCGTTTCTGTTCTTTCGATGGAAACTTGTTTCTGTGCCGTACAGTGCAAGATAACACTTTTCGGGTTTTCCTCTATTCTTAATTGAGCGAGTGACACACATGTGATTCAGTTTACAGAGTAGTGCTTTTCATTTACGTTCTTACGTTGGAAACTTGTTCCTGTTAGGAACAAGTTAGGGTTAGGGTTAGGGTTAGGGTTAGGGTTAGGGTTAGGGTTAGGGTTAGTGTTAGGGTTAGGGTTAGGTTAGGGCTCGGTAAGGGATAGGGTTAGGGTTAGGCTTAGGGTTAGGTTTAGGTTTAGGTTAGGGCTGGGTAAGGGATAGGGTTAGGGTTAGGGTTAGAATTAGGGTTAGGGTTAGGTGTTAGGGTTAGGGTTAGGGTTAATGTTAGGGACTAAGGGTTAGGGTTAGGGTTATATCACTTTTCAGTTTTCCTGTTAAAATAATTGAACAGGCAACACATATGTGAATTAGTTTACAAAGTTGTGCTTTGCGTTTCTGTTCTTTCAATGGAAACTTGTTTCTGTGCCTTACAGTGCGACATAAAACTTTTCAGTTTTCCTGTATTCCTAATTGAGCGAGCGACACACAGGTGATTCCGTTTAAAAGTAGTGCTTTGCTTTTCTGTTCTTTCGTTGGAAACTTGTTCTTGTGCTGTACAGTGAGATATATCACTTTTCAGTTTTCCGGTATTCCAAATGGAGCAAGTGACACACATGTGATTTAGTTTACAAATTAGTGATTTTCTTTTTTGTTCTTTCATTTGAAACTTGTTCCTGTGCTGTACAATATGATATATCACTTTTCAGTTTTCCTGTTATAATAATTGAACAGGCGACACGTATGTGAATTAGTTTACAAAGTTGTGCTTTGAGTTTCTGTTCTTTCGATGGAAACTTGTTCCTGTGCTGTACAGTGCGTTATATAACTTTTCAGTTTTCCTGTTATAATAATTGAACAGGCGACAGGTATGTGATTTAGTTTAAAAAGTTGTGCTTTGCTTTTCTGTTCTTTCGATGGAAACTTGTTTCTGTGCTGTACAGTGCCAGATAACACTTTTCGGTTTTCCTGAATTCTTAATTGAGTGAGTGACACACATGTGATTCAGTTTACAAAGTAGTGCTTTTCATTTACGTTCTTTCGTTGGAAACTTGTTCCTCTTAGGAACAAGTTAGGGTTAGGGTTAGGGTTAGGTTAGGGCTGTGTAAGGGATTGGGTTAGGGTTAGGGTTAGGGTTAGGGTTAGGTGTTAGGGTTAGGGTTAGGGTTAGGGTTAGGGACTAAGGGTTAGGGTTAGGGTTATATCACTTTTCAGTTTTCCTGTTATAATAATTGAACAGGCAACACATATGTGAATTAGTTTACAAAGTTGTGCTTTGCCTTTCTGTTCTTTCAATGGAAACTTGTTTCTGTGCCATACAGTGCGAGATAACACTTTTCAGTTTTCCTGTATTCCTAAATGAGCGAGCGACACACAGGTGATTCCGTTTAAAAGTAGTGCTTTGCTTTTCTGTTCTTTCATTTGAAACTTGTTCCTGTGCTGTACAGTGTGATATATCAGTTTTCAGTTTTCCTGTTAGAATAATTGAACAGGGGACACGTATGTGAATTAGTTTACAAAGTTGTGCTTTGCAATTCTGCTCTTTCAATGGAAACTTGTTTCTGTGCCGTACAGTGCGAGATAACACTTTTCAGTTTTCATATATTCCTAATTGAGCGAGCGACACACAGGTGATTCCGTTTAAAGGGAGTGCTTTGCTTTTCTGTTCTTTCATTTGAAACTTGTTCCTGTGCTGTACATTGTGATATATCAGTTTTCAGTTTTCCTGTTGTAATAATTGAACAGGCGACACGTATGTGATTTAGTTTACAAAGTTGTGCTTTGCGTTTCTGTTCTTTCGATGGAAACTTGTTTCTGTGCCGTACAGTGCAAGATAACACTTTTCGGGTTTTCCTCTATTCTTAATTGAGCGAGTGACACACATGTGATTCAGTTTACAGAGTAGTGCTTTTCATTTACGTTCTTACGTTGGAAACTTGTTCCTGTTAGGAACAAGTTAGGGTTAGGGTTAGGGTTAGGGTTAGGGTTAGGGTTAGGTTTAGGTTTAGGTTAGGGCTGGGTAAGGGATAGGGTTAGGGTTAGAATTAGGGTTAGGGTTAGGTGTTAGGGTTAGGGTTAGGGTTAATGTTAGGGACTAAGGGTTAGGGTTAGGGTTATATCACTTTTCAGGTTTCCTGTTATAATAATTGAACAGGCGACACATATGTGAATTAGTTTACAAAGTTGTGCTTTGCGTTTCTGTTCTTTCAATGGAAACTTGTTTCTGTGCCTTACAGTGCGAGATAAAACTTTTCAGTTTTCCTGTATTCCTAATTGAGCGAGCGACACACAGGTGATTCCGTTTAAAAGTAGTGCTTTGCTTTTCTGTTCTTTCGTTGGAAACTTGTTCTTGTGCTGTAGAGTGAGATATATCACTTTTCAGTTTTCCGGTATTCCAAATGGAGCAAGTGACACACATGTGATTTAGTTTACAAATTAGTGATTTTCTTTTTTGTTCTTTCATTTGAAACTTGTTCCTGTGCTGTACAATATGATATATCACTTTTCAGTTTTCCAGTTATAATAATTGAACAGGCGACACGTATGTGAATTCGTTTACAAAGTTGTGCTTTGAGTTTCTGTTCTTTCGATGGAAACTTGTTCCTGTGCTGTACAGTGCGTTATATAACTTTTCAGTTTTCCTGTTATAATAATTGAACAGGCGACACGTATGTGATTTAGTTTAAAAAGTTGTGCTTTGCGTTTCTGTTCTTTCGATGGAAACTTGTTTCTGTGCCGTACAGTGCAAGATAACACTTTTCGGGTTTTCCTCTATTCTTAATTGAGCGAGTGACACACATGTGATTCAGTTTACAGAGTAGTGCTTTTCATTTACGTTCTTACGTTGGAAACTTGTTCCTGTTAGGAACAAGTTAGGGTTAGGGTTAGGGTTAGGGTTAGGGTTAGGGTTAGGGTTAGGGTTAGTGTTAGGGTTAGGGTTAGGTTAGGGCTCGGTAAGGGATAGGGTTAGGGTTAGGCTTAGGGTTAGGTTTAGGTTTAGGTTAGGGCTGGGTAAGGGATAGGGTTAGGGTTAGGGTTAGAATTAGGGTTAGGGTTAGGTGTTAGGGTTAGGGTTAGGGTTAATGTTAGGGACTAAGGGTTAGGGTTAGGGTTATATCACTTTTCAGTTTTCCTGTTAAAATAATTGAACAGGCAACACATATGTGAATTAGTTTACAAAGTTGTGCTTTGCGTTTCTGTTCTTTCAATGGAAACTTGTTTCTGTGCCTTACAGTGCGACATAAAACTTTTCAGTTTTCCTGTATTCCTAATTGAGCGAGCGACACACAGGTGATTCCGTTTAAAAGTAGTGCTTTGCTTTTCTGTTCTTTCGTTGGAAACTTGTTCTTGTGCTGTACAGTGAGATATATCACTTTTCAGTTTTCCGGTATTCCAAATGGAGCAAGTGACACACATGTGATTTAGTTTACAAATTAGTGATTTTCTTTTTTGTTCTTTCATTTGAAACTTGTTCCTGTGCTGTACAATATGATACATCACTTTTCAGTTTTCCTGTTATAATAATTGAACAGGCGACACGTATGTGAATTAGTTTACAAATTTGTGCTTTGAGTTTCTGTTCTTTCGATGGAAACTTGTTTCTGTGCTGTACAGTGCCAGATAACACTTTTCGGTTTTCCTGAATTCTTAATTGAGCGAGTGACACACATGTGATTCAGTTTACAAAGTAGTGCTTTTCATTTACGTTCTTTCGTTGGAAACCTGTTCCTCTTAGGAACAAGTTAGGGTTAGGGTTAGGGTTAGGGTTAGGGTTAGGTTAGGGCTGTGTAAGGGATTGGGTTAGGGTTAGGGTTAGGGTTAGGGTTAGGGTTAGGTGTTAGGGTTAGGGTTAGGGTTAGGGTTAGGGACTAAGGGTTAGGGTTAGGGTTATATCACTTTTCAGTTTTCCTGTTATGATAATTGAACAGGCAACACATATGTGAATTAGTTTACAAAGTTGTGCTTTGCGTTTCTGTTCTTTCAATGGAAACTTGTTTCTGTGCCATACAGTGCGAGATAACACTTTTCAGTTTTCCTGTATTCCTAATTGAGCCAGCGACACACCGGTGATTCCGTTTAAAAGTATTGCTTTGCTTTTCTGTTCTTTCATTTGAAACTTGTTCCTGTGCTGTACAGTGTGATATATCAGTTTTCAGTTTTCCTGTTAGAATAATTGAACAGGGGACATATATGTGAATTAGTTCACAAAGTTGTGCTTTGCATTTCTGTTCTTTCTTTGGATACTTGTTTCTGTGCCATACAGTGCGAGATAACACTTTTCGGTTTTTCTGTATTCCTAATTGTGCGAGCGAAACACATGTGATTTAGTGTACAAAGTTGTGCTTTGGATTTTTGTTCTTCGGTTGGAAACTTGTTTCTGTGCTGTACAGTGTGATATATCACTTTTCAGTTTTCCTGTTGTAATAATTGAACGGGCGACACGTATGTGATTTAGTTTAAAGTTGTGCTTTGCTTTTCTGTTCTTTCGATGGAAACTTGTTTCTGTGCTGTACATTGCCAGATAACAGTTTTCGGTTTTCCTGTATTCTTAAATGAGCGAGTGACACACATGTGATTCAGTTTACAAAGTAGTGCTTTTCATTTACGTTCTTTCGTTGGAAACTTGTTCCTGTTAGGAACAAGTTAGGGTTAGGGTTAGGGTTAGGGTTAGGGTTAGGGTTAGGTTAGGGCTCGGTAAGGGATAGGGTTAGGGTTAGTGTTAGGGTTAGGGTTAGGGTTAGATTAGGGCTGGGTAAGGGATAGGGTTAGGGTTAGGGTTAGGGTTAGGGGTTAGGGTTAGGGTTAGGGTTAGTGTTAGGGACTTAGGGTTAGGGTTAGGGTTATATCACTTTTCAGGTTTCCTGTTATAATAATTGAACAGGCGACACATATGTGAATTAGTTTACAAAGTTGTGCTTTGCGTTTCTGTTCTTTGAATGGAAACTTGTTTCTGTGCCATACAGTGCGAGATAACACTTTTCAGTTTTCCTGTATTCCTAATTGAGCAAGTGACACACAGGTGATTCCGTTTAAAAGTAGTGCTTTGCTTTTCTGTTCTTTCGTTGGAAACTTGTTCTTGTGCTGTACAGTGAGATATATCACTTTTCAGTTTTCCTGTATTCCTAATGGAGCGAGTGACACACATGTGATTTAGTTTACAAATTAGTGCTTTGCTTTTCTGTTCTTTCATTTGAAACTTGTTCCTGTGCTGTACAGTGTGATATATCAGTTTTCAGTTTTCCTGTTGTAATAATTGAACAGGCGACACGTATGTGAATTAGTTTACAAAGTTGTGCTTTGCGTTTCTGTTCTTTCGATGGAAACTTGTTCCTGTGCTGTACAGTGCGTTATATCACTTTTCAGTTTTCCTCTTATAATAATTGAACAGGGGATACGTATGTGAATTAGTTTACAAACTTGTGCTTTGCATTTCTGTTCTTTCTTTGGAAAGTTGTTTCTGTGCCGTACAGTGCAAGATAACACTTTTCAGTTTTCCTGTATTCTTAATTGAGCGAGTGACACACATGTGATTCAGTTTACAAAGTAGTGCTTTCATTTTCGTTCTTTCGTTGGAAACTTGTTCCTGAGGAACAAGTTAGGGTTAGGGTTAGGGTTAGGGTTAGGGTTACGGTTAGGGTTAGGGTTAGGGTTAGGGTTAGGGTTAGGTTAGGGCTCGGTAAGGGATAGGGTTAGGGTTAGGGTTAGGGTTAGGTTTAGGTTTAGGTTAGGGGTGGGTAAGGGATAGGGTTAGGGTTAGGGTTAGGGTTAGGGTTAGGGTTAGGGGTTAGGGTTAGGGTTAGGGACTTAAGGTTAGGGTTAGGGTTAGGGTTATATCACTTTTCAGTTTTCCTGTTATAATAATTGAACAGGCGACACGTATGTGAATTAGTTTACAAAGTTGTCCTTTGCGTTTCTGTTCTTTCGATGGAAACTTGTTCCTAGGCTGTGCAGTGCGTTATATCACTTTTCAGTTTTCCTGTTATAATAATTGAACAGGGGATACGTATGTGAATTAGTTTACAAAGTTGTGCTTTGCGTTTCTGTTCTTTCCATGGAAACTAGTTTCTGTGCCATACAGTGCTAGATAACACTTTTCAGTTTTCCTGTATTCCTAATTGAGCGAGCGACACACAGGTGATTCCGTTTAAAAGTAGTGCTTTGCTTTTCTGTTCTTTCATTTGAAACTTGTTCCTGTGCTGTACCGTGCGTTATATAACTTTTTAGTTTTCCTGTTATAATAATTGAACAGGCGACACATATGTGAATTAGTTTACAAATTTGTGCTTTGCGTTTCTGTTCTTTCGATGGAAACTTGTTCCTAGGCTGTGCAGTGCGTTGTATCACTTTTCAGTTTTCCTGTTATAATAATTGAACAGGGGATACGTATGTGAATTAGTTTACAAAGTTGTGCTTTGCATTTCTGTTCTTTCTTTGGAAAGTTGTTTCTGTGCCATACAGTGCGAGATAACACTTTTCAGTTTTCCTGTATTCCTAATTGTGCCAGCGACACAAATTTGATTTAGTGTACAAAGTAGTGCTTTGGATTTCTGTTCTTCGGTTGGAAACTTGTTTCTGTGATGTACAGTGTGATATATCAGTTTTCAGTTTTCCTGTTGTAATAATTGAACGGGCGATACGTATGTGATTTAGTTCACAAAGTTGTGCTTTGCATTTCTGTTCTTTCGATGGAAACTTGTTTCTGTGCCGTACAGTGCAAGATAACACTTTTCAGTTTTCCTGTATTCTTAATTGAGCGAGTGACACACATGTGATTCAGTTTACAAAGTAGTGCTTTCATTTTCGTTCTTTCGTTGGAAACTTGTTCCTGAGGAACAAGTTAGGGTTAGGGTTAGGGTTAGGGTTAGGGTTAGGTTAGGGCTCGGTAAGGGATAGGGTTAGGGTTAGGGTTAGGGTTAGGGTTAGGGTTAGGGTTAGGGGTTAGGGTTAGGGTTAGGGTTAGGGACTTAAGGTTAGGGTTAGGGTTAGGGTTATATCACTTTTCAGTTTTCCTGTTATAATAATTGAACAGGCGACACGTATGTAAATTAGTTTACAAAGTTGTGCTTTGCGTTTCTGTTCTTTCGATGGATACTTGTTCCTAGGCTGTGCAGTGCGTTATATCACTTTTCAGTTTTCCTGTTATAATAATTGAACAGGGGATACGTATGTGAATTAGTTTACAAAGTTGTGCTTTGCGTTTCTGTTCTTTCGATGGAAACTAGTTTCTGTGCCATACAGTGCGAGATAACACTTTTCAGTTTTCCTGTATTCCTAATTGAGCGAGAGACACACAGGTGATTCCGTTTAAAAGTAGTGCTTTGCTTTTCTGTTCTTTCAGTTGAAACTTGTTCCTGTGCTGTACCGTGTGTTATATAACTTTTCAGTTTTCCTGTTATAATAATTGAACAGGCGACACATATGTGAATTAGTTTACAAATTTGTGCTTTGCGTTTCTGTTCTTTCGATGGAAACTTGTTCCTAGGCTGTGCAGTGCGTTGTATCACTTTTCAGTTTTCCTGTTATAATAATTGAACAGGGGATACGTATGTGAATTAGATTACAAAGTTGTGCTTTGCATTTCTGTTCTTTCGATGGAAACTTGTTTCTGTGCTGTACAGTGCCAGATAACACTTTTCGGTTTTCCTGCATTCTTAATTGAGCGAATGACACACATGTGATTCAGTTTCCAACGTAGTGCTTTTCATTTACGTTCGTTCGTTGGAAACTTGTTCCTCTTAGAAACAAGTTAGGGTTAGGGTTAGGGTTAGGGTAAGGGTTAGGTTAGGGCTGGGTAAGGGTTAGGGTTAGGTTTAGGTTTAGGGTTAGGGTAAGGTTAGGGCTCGGCAAGGGATAGTGTTAGGGTTAGGGTTAGGGTTAGGGTTAGGTTAGGGCTCGGTAAGGTATAGGGTTAGAGTTAGGGTTAGGGTTAGGGTTAGGGTTAGGTGTTAGGATTAGGGTTAGGTATAGTGTTAGGGACTAAGGGTTAGGGTTAGGGTTATATCACTTTTCAGTTTTCCTGTTATAATAATTGAACAGGTGACACATATGTGAATTAGTTTACAAAGTTGTGCTTCGCGTTTCTGTTCTTTCAATGGAAACTTGTTTCTGTGCCGTACAGTGCGAGATAACACTATTCAGTTTTCCTGTATTCCTAATTGAGCGAGCGACACACAGGTGATTCCATTTAGAAGTAGTGCTTTGCTTTTCTGTTCTTTCGTTGGAAACTTCTTCTTTTGCTGTACAGTGAGATATATCACTTTTCAGTTTTCCTGTATTCCTAATGGAGCGACCGACACACATGATTTAGTTTACAAATTATTGATTTTCTTTTTTGTTCCTTCATTTGAAACTTGTTCCTGTGCTGTACAATATGATATATCACTTTTCAGTTTTCCTGTTATAATAATTGAACAGGCGACATGTATGTGAATTAGTTTACAAAGTTGTGCTTTGCATTTCAGTTCTTTCTTTGGAAACTTGTTTCTGTGCCATACAGTGCGAGATAAAACTTTTCGGTTTTCCTGTATTCCTAATTGTGCGAGCGACACAAATGTGATTTAGTGTACAAAGTATTGCTTTGGATTTCTGTTCTTTGGTTGGAAACTTGTTCCTGTGCTGTACAGTGCGTTATATCACTTTTCAGTTTTCCAGTTATTATAATTGAACAGGGGACACGTATGTGAATTAGTTTACAATGTTGTGCTTTGCATTTCTGTTCTTTCTTTGGAAACTTGTTTCTGTGCCATACAGTGCGAGATAACACTTCGGTTTTCCTGTATTCCTAATTGTGCAAACGACACACATGTGATTTAGTGTACAAACTAGTGCTTTGGATTTTTGTTCTTCGGTTGGAAACTTGTTCCTGTGCTGTACAGTGCGTTATATCACTTTTCAGTTTTCCTGTTAGAATAATTGAACAGGGGACACGTATGTGAATTAGTTTACAAAGTTGTGCTTTGCTTTTCTGTTCTTTCTATGGAAACTTGTTTCTGTGCCGTACAGTGCCAGATAACACTTTTCGGTTTTCCTGTATTCTTAATTGAGCGAGTGACACACATGTGATTCAATTTACAAAGTAGTGCTTTTCATTTACGTTCTTTCGTTGCAAACTTGTTCCTGTTAGGAACAAATTAGGGTTATGGTTATGTTTAGGGTTAGGGTTATGGGTAGGGTTAGGGTTAGGTTAGGGCTCGGTATGGGATAGGGTTAGGGTTAGGGTTAGGGTTAGGGTTAGGTTAGGGTTGGGTAAGGGATAGGGTTAGGGTTAGGGTTAGGGTTAGGTGTTAGGGTTAGGGTTAGGGTTAGGGTTATATCACTTTTCAGTTTTCCTGTTATAATAATTGAACAGGCGACACATATGTGAATTAGTTTACAAAGTTGTGCTTTGCCTTTCTGTTCTTTCAATGGAAACTTGTTTTTGTGCCGTACAGTGCAAGATAACACTTTTCAGTTTTCCTGTATTCCTAATTGAGCGAGCGACACACAGGTGATTCCGTTTAAAGGTAGTGCTTTGCTTTTCTGTTCTTTCATTGGAAACTTGTTCCTGTGCAGTACAGTGTGATATATCAGTTTTCAGTTTTCGTGTTGTAATAATTGAATAGGCGACACGTATGTGAATTAGTTTACAAAGTTGTGCTTTGCGTTTCTGTTCTTTCGATGGAAACTTGTTTCTGTGCTGTACAGTGCAAGATAACACTTTTCGGTTTTCCTGTATTCTTAATTGAGCGAGTGACACACATGTGATTCAGTTTACAAAGTAGTGCTTTTCATTTACGTTCTTTCGTTGGAAACTTGTTCCTGTTAGGAACAAGTTAGGTTTAGGGTTAGGGTTAGGGTTAGGGTTAGGTTAGGGCTCGGTAAGGGATAGGGTTAGGGTTAGGGTTAGGTTAGGAATGGGTAAGGGATAGGGTTAGGGTTAGTGTTAGGGTTCAAGTTAGGGTTAGGTGTTAGGGTTAGGGTTAGGGTTAGGGACTAAGGGATAGGGTTAGGGTTAGGATTAGGGTTAGGTTAGGGCTGGGTAAGGGAGAGGGTTAGTGTTAGGGTTAGGGTTAGGGTTAGGTTAGGGCTGGGTAAGAGATTGGGTTAGGGTTAGAGTTAGGGTTAGGGTTAGGGTTAGGGTTAGGGTTAGGGACTTAGGGTCAGGGTTAGGGTTAGGGTTATATCACTTTTCAGTTTTCCTGTTATAATAATTGAACAGGCGACACATATGTGAATTAGTTTACAAAGTTGTGCTTTGCGTTTCTGTACTTTCAATGGAAACTTGTTTCTGTGCCGTACAGTGCGAGATAACACTTTTCAGTTTTCATGTATTCCTAATTGAGCGAGCGACACACATGTGATTCCGTTTAAAAGTAGTGCTTTGCTTTTCTGTTCTTTCATTTGAAACTTGTTTCTGTGCTGTAGAGTGTGATATATCAGTTTTCAGTTTTCCTGTTGTAATAATTGAACAGGAGACACGTATGTGAATTAGTTTACAAAGTTGTGCTTTGCGTT
The DNA here is from genome assembly GCF_030254825.1 of Meriones unguiculatus. NCBI lineage: Eukaryota > Metazoa > Chordata > Mammalia > Rodentia > Muridae > Meriones > Meriones unguiculatus. The sequence goes on along the minus strand of NW_026843646.1, from coordinate 12,197,772 downwards.
TCTGTTCTTTCCATGGAAACTTGTTCCTGTGCTGTACAGTGCGTTATATCACTTTTCAGTTTTCCTGTTAGAATAATTGAACAGGGGACACGTATGTGAATTAGTTTACAAAGTTGTGATTTGCATTTCTGTTCTTTCTTTGGAAACTTGTTTCTGTGCCATACAGTGCGAGATAACACTTCGGTTTTCCTGTATTCCTAATTGTGCGAGCGACACACATGTGATTTAGTGTACAAAGTAGTGCTTTGGATTTCTGTTCTTCGGTTGGAAACTTGTTTCTGTGCTGTACAGTGTGATATATCACTTTTCAGTTTTCCTCTTGTAATAATTGAACGGGCGACACGTATGTGATTTAGTTTACAAAGTTGTGCTTTGCTTTTCTGTTCTTTCGATGGAAACTTGTTTCTGTGCTGTACATTGCCAGATAACACTTTTCGGTTTTCCTGTATTCTTAAATGAGAGATTGACACACATGTGATTCAGTTTACAATGTAGTGCTTTTCATTTAAGTTCTTTCGTTGGAAACTTGTTCCTGTTAGGAATAAGTTAGGGTTAGGGTTTGGGGTTAGGGTTAAGGTTAGGGTTAGGGTTAGGGACTTAGGGTTAGTGTTAGGGTTAGGGTTATATCACTTTTCAGTTTTCCTGTTATTAGAATTGAACAGGCGACACATATGTGAATTAGTTTACAAAGTTGTGCTTTGTGTTTCTGTTCTTTCAATGGAAACTTGTTTCTGTGCCGTACAGTGCGAGATAACACTTTTCAGTTTTCCTGTATTCCTAATTGAGCGAGCGACACACAGGTGATTCCGTTTAAAAGTAGTGCTTTGCTTTTCTGTTCTTTCGTTGGAAACTTGTTCTTGTGCTGTACAGTGAGATATATCACTTTTCAGTTTTCCTGTATTCCTAATGGAGCGAGTGACACACATGTGATTTAGTTTACAAATTAGTGATTTTCTTTTTTGTTCTTTCATTTGAAACTTGTTCTTGTGCTGTACAATATGATATATCACTTTTCAGTTTTCCTGTTGTAATAATTGAACAGGCGACAAGTATGTGAATTAGTTTACAAAGTTGTGCTTTGTCTTTCTGTTCTTACGATGGAAACTTGTTCCTGTGCTGTACAGTGCCAGATAACACTTTTCGGTTTTCCTGTATTCTTAATTGAGCGAGTGACACACATGTGATTCAGTTTACAAAGTAGTGCTTTTCATTTACGTTCTTTCGTTGGAAACTTGTTCCTGTTAGTTAGGGTTAGGGGTAGGGGTAGGGTTAGGGTTAGGGTTAGGTTAGGGCTCGGTAAGGGATAGGGTTAGGGTTAGGGCTAGGGTTAGGGTTAGGTGTTAGGGTTAGGGTTAGGGTTAGGGTTAGGGTTAGGGACTTAGGGTTAGGGTTAGGGTTAGGGTTATATCACTTTTCAGTTTTCCTGTTATAATAATTGAACAGGGGACCCATATGTGAATTAGTTTACAAAGTTGTGCTTTGCCTTTCTGTTCTCTCAATGGAAACTTGTTTCTGGCCGTACAGTGCCAGATAACACTTTTCAGTTTTCCTGTATTCCTAATTGAGCGAGCGACACACAGGTGATTCCGTTTAAAAGTAGTGCTTTGCTTTTCTGTTCTTTCATTTGAAACTTGTTTCTGTGCTATACAGTGTGATATATCAGTTTTCAGTTTTCCTGTTGTAATAATTGAACAGGCGACACATATGTGAATTAGTTTACAAAGTTGTGCTTTGCGTTTCTGTTCTTTCGATGGAAACTTGTTCCTGTGCTGTACAGTGCGTTATATCACTTTTCAGTTTTCCTGTTAGAATGATTGAACAGGGGACACGTATGTGAATTAGTTTACAAAGTTGTGCTTTGCTTTTCTGTTCTTTCTATGGAAACTTGTTTCTGTGCCGTACAGTGCCAGATAACACTTTTCGGTTTTCCTGTATTCTTAATTGAGCGAGTGACACACATGTGATTCAGTTTACAAAGTAGTGCTTTTCATTTACGTTCTTTCGTTGGAAACTTGTTCCTGTTAGGAACAAATTAGGGTTAGGGTTATGGTTAGGGTTAGGGTTATGGGTAGGGTTAGGGTTAGGTTAGGGCTCGGTAAGGGATAGGGTTAGGGTTAGGGTTAGGGTTAGGGTTAGGTTAGGGTTGGGTAATGGATAGGGTTAGGGTTAGGGTTAGGGTTAGGTGTTAGGGTTAGGGTTAGGGTTAGGGTTATATCACTTTTCAGTTTTCCTGTTATAATAATTGAACAGGCGACACATATGTGAATTAGTTTACAAAGTTGTGCTTTGCCTTTCTGTTCTTTCAATGGAAACTTGTTTCTGTGCCGTACAGTGCCAGATAACACTTTTCAGTTTTCCTGTATTCCTAATTGAGCGAGCGACACACAGGTGATTCCGTTTAAAGGTAGTGCTTTGCTTTTCTGTTCTTTCATTTGAAACTTGTTCCTGTGCTGTACAGTGTGATATATCAGTTTTCAGTTTTCTTGTTGTAATAATTGAACAGGCGACACGTATGTGAATTAGTTTACAAAGTTGTGCTTTGCGTTTCTGTTCTTTCGATGGAAACTTGTTTCTGTGCCCTACAGTGCGAGATAACACTTTTCAGTTTTCCTGTATTCCTAATTGTGCGAGCGACACAAATGTGATTTAGTGTACAAAGTAGTGCTTTGGATTTCTGTTCTTCGGTTGGAAACTTGTTTCTGTGATGTACAGTGTGATATATCAGTTTTCAGTTTTCCTGTTGTAAAAATTGATCGGGCGACACGTATGTGATTTAGTTTACAAAGTTGTGCTTTGCTTTTCTGTTCTTTCGATGGAAACTTGTTTCTGTGCCGTACCTTGCAAGATAACACTTTTCGGTTTTCCTGTATTCTTAATTGAGCGAGTGACACACATGTGATTCAGTTTACAAAGTAGTGCTTTTCATTTACGTTCTTTCGTTGGAAACTTGTTCCTGTTAGGAACAAGTTAAGGTTAGGGTTAGGGTTAGGGTTAGGGTTAGGGTTAGGGTTAGGTGTTAGGGTTAGGGTTAGGGTTAGGGTTATATCACTTTTCAGTTTTCCTGTTATAATAATTGAACAGGCGACACATATGTGAATTAGTTTACAAAGTTGTGCTTTGCCTTTCTGTTCTTTCAATGGAAACTTGTTTCTGTGCTGTACATTGCCAGATAACAATTTTCGGTTTTCCTGTATTCTTAAATGAGAGATTGACACACATGTGCTTCAGTTTACAATGTAGTGCTTTTCATTTAAGTTCTTTCGTTGGAAACTTGTTCCTGTTCGGAACAACTTAGGGTTAGGTTTAGGGTTAGGGTTAGGGTTAGGTTAGGGATCGGTAAGGGATAGGGTTAGGGTTAGGGTTAGGGTTAGGGTTAGGGGTTAGAGTTAGGGTTAGGGTTAGGGTTAGGGTTAGGGACTTAGGGTTAGGGTTAGGGTTAGGGTTATATCACTTTTCAGTTTTCCTGTTATTAGAATTGAACAGGCGACACATATGTGAATTAGTTTACAAAGTTCTGCTTTGCATTTCTGTTCTTTCAATGGAAACTTGTTTCTGTGCCGTATAGTGCGAAATAACACTTTTCAGATTTCCTGTATTCCTAAGTGAGCAAGCGACACACAGGTTATTCCATTTAAAAGTAGTGCTTTGCTTTTCTGTTCTTTCGTTGGAAACTTGTTCTTGTGCTGTACAGTGAGATATATCACTTTTCAGTTTTCCTGTATTCCTAATGGAGCGAGTGACACACATGTGATTTAGTTTACAAATTAGTGATTTTCTTTTTTGTTCTTTCATTTGAAACTTGTTCTTGTGCTGTACAGTGCCAGATAACACTTTTCGGTTTTCCTGTATTCTTAATTGAGCGAGTGACACACATGTGATTCAGTTTACAAAGTAGTGCTTTTCATTTACGTTGTTTCGTTGGAAACTTGTTCCTGTTAGGAACAAGTTAGGGTTAGGGATAGGGTTAGGGTTAGGGTTAGGTTAGGGCTCGGTAAGGGATAGGGTTAGGGTTAGGGTTAGGGTTAGTGTTAGGGTTAGGGTTAGGGTTAGGTTAGGGCTGGGTAAGGGATAGGGTTAGGGTTAGGGTTAGGGTTAGGGTTAGGGTTAGGGAGTTAGGGTTAGGGTTAGGGTTAGGGTTATATCACTTTTCAGTTTTCCTGTTATAATAATTGAACAGGCAACACAAATGTGATTTAGTGTAAAAAGAAGTGCTTTGGATTTCTGTTCTTCGTTTGGAAACTTGTTTCTGTGCTGTACAGTGTGATATATCACTTTTCAGTTTTCCTGTTGTAATAATTGAACGGTCGACACATATGTGATTTAGTTTACAAAGTTGTGCTTTGCTTTTCTGTTCTTTCGAAGGAAACTTGTTTCTGTGCTGTACAGTGCCAGATAACACTTTTCGGTTTTCCTGTATTCTTAATTGAGCGAGTGACACACATGTGATTCAGTTTACAAAGTAGTGCTTTTCATTTACGTTCTTTCGTTGGAAACTTGTTCCTGATAGGAACAAGTTAGGTTTAGGGTTAGGGTTAGGGTTAGGGTTAGGTAAGGGCTCGGTAAGGGATAGGGTTAGGGTTAGGGTTAGTGTTAGGGTTAGGGTTAGGGTTAGGGTTAGGTTTGGGCTGGGTAAGGGATAGGGTTAGGGTTAGGGTTAGGGTTAGGGACTTAGGGTTAGGGTTAGGGTTATATCACTTTTCAGTTTTCCTGTTATAATAATTGAACAGGCGACACATATGTGAATTAGTTTACAAAGTTGTGCTTTGCGTTTCTGTTCTTTCAATGGAAACATGTTTCTGTGCCATACAGTGCGAGATAACACTTTTCAGTTTTCCTGTATTCCTAATTGAGCGAGCGACACACAGGTGATTCCGTTTAAAAGTAGTGCTTTGCTTTGCTGTTCTTTCGTTGGAAGCTTGTTCTTGTGCTGTACAGTGCGTTATATAACTTTTCAGTTTTCCTGTTATAATAATTGAACAGGCGACACATATGTGAATTAGTTTACAAAGTTGTGCTTTGCGTTTCTGTTCTTTCTTTGGAAACTTGTTTCTGTGCCATACAGTGCGAGATAAAACCTTTTGGTTTTCCTCTATTCCTAATTGTGCGAGCGACACACATGTGATTTAGTGTACAAAGTAGTGCTTTGGATTTCTGTTCTTCGGTTGGAAACTTGTTTCTGTGCTGTACAGTGTGATATATCACTTTTCAGTTTTCCTCTTGTAGTAATTGAACGGGCGACAAGTATGTGATTTAGTTTACAAAGTTGTGCTTTGCTTTTCTGTTCTTTCGATGGAAAGTTGTTTCTGTGCTGTACATTGCCAGATAACAATTTTCGGTTTTCCTGTATTCTTAAATGAGAGATTGACACACATGTGATTCAGTTTACAATGTAGTGCTTTTCATTTAAGTTCTTTCATTGGAAACTTGTTCCAGGTAGGAACAAGTTAGGGTTAGGGTTAGGGTTAGGGTTAGGGTTAGGGTTAGGGTTAGGGTTAGGTTAGGGCTCGGTAACGGATAGGGTTAGGGTTAGGGTTAGGGTTAGGGTTAGGGTTAGGGTTAGGGGTTAGTGTTAGGGTTAGGGTTAGGGTTAGGGACTTAGGGTTAGGGTTAGGGTTATATCACTTTTCAGTTTTCCTGTTATAATAATTGAACAGGCAACACATATGTGAATTAGTTTACAAAGTTGTGCTTTGCGTTTCTGTTCTTTCGATGGAAACTTGTTCCTGTGCCGTACAGTGCGTTATATCACTTTTCAGTTTTCTTGTTAGAATAATTGAACAGGGGACACGTATGTGAATCAGTTTACAAAGTTGTGCTTTGCATTTCTGTTCTTTCTTTGGAAACTTGTTTCTGTGCCATACAGTGCGAGATAACACTTCGGTTTTCCTGTATTCCTAATTGTGCGAGCGACACACATGTGATTTAGGGTACAAAGTAGTGCTTTGGATTTCTGTTCTTCGGTTGGAAACTTGTTTCTGTGCTGTACAGTGTGATATATCACTTTTCAGTTTTCCTCTTGTAATAATTGAACGGGCGACACGTATGTGATTTAGTTTACAAAGTTGTGCTTTTCTTTTCTGTTCTTTCGATGGAAACTTGTTTCTGTGCTGTACATTGCCAGATAACACTTTTCGGTTTTCCTGTATTCTTAAATGAGAGATTGACACACATGTGATTCAGTTTACAATGTAGTGCTTTTCATTTAAGTTCTTTCGTTGGAAACTTGTTCCTGTTAGGAACAAGTTAGTGTTAGGGTTAGGGTTAGGTTAGGGCTCGGTAAGGGATAGGGTTAGGGTTAGGTTTAGGGTTAGGGTTAGGGTTAGGGCTCAGGGTTAGTGTTAGGGTTAGGGTTAGGGACTTAGGGTTAGGGTTATATCACTTTTCAGTTTTCCTGTTATAATAATTGAACAGGCGACACGTATGTGAATTAGTTTACAAAGTTGTGTTTTGAGTTTCTGTTCTTTCGATGGAAACTTGTTCCTGTGCTATACAGTGCGTTATATAACTTTTCAGTTTTCCTGTTATAATAATTGAACAGACGACACATATGTGAATTAGTTTACAAAGTTGTGCTTTGCGTTTCTGTTCTTTCGATGGAAACTTGTTCCTGTGCTGTGCAGTGCGTTATATCACTTTTAAGTTTTCCTGTTATAATAATTGAACAGGGGACACGTATGTGAATTAGTTTACAAATTTGTGCTTTGCGTTTCTGTTCTTTCTTTGGAAACTTGTTTCTGTGCCATAAAGTGCGAGATAAAACTTTTTGGTTTTCCTGTATTCCTAATTGTGTGAGCGACACAAATGTGATTTAGTGTACAAAGTAGTGCTTTGGATTTCTGTTCTTCGGTTGGAAACTTGTTTCTGTGCTGTACAGTGTGATATATCCGTTTTCAGTTTTCCTGTTGTAATAATTGAACAGGCGACACGTATGTGATTTAGTTTACAAAGTTGTGCTTTGCTTTTCTGTTCTTTCGATGGAAACTTGTTTCTGTGCTGTACAGTGCCAGATAACACTTTTCGGTTTTCCTGTATTCTTAATTGAGCGAGTGACACACATGTGATTCAGTTTACAAAGTAGTGCTTTTCATTTACGTTGTTTCGTTGGAAACTTGTACCTGTTAGGAACAAGTTAGGGTTAGGGTTAGGGTTAGGGTTAGGGTTAGGGTTAGGTTAGGGCTCGGTAAGGGATAGGGTTAGGGTTAGGGTTAGGGTTAGTGTTAGGGTTAGGGTTAGGGTTAGGTTAGGGCTGGGTAAGGGATAGGGTTAGGGTTAGGGTTAGGGTTAGGGTTAGAGAGTTAGGGTTAGGGTTAGGGTTAGGGTTATATCACTTTTCAGTTTTCCTGTTATAATAATTGAACAGGCAACACAAATGTGATTTAGTGTACAAAGTAGTGCTTTGGATTTCTGTTCTTCGGTTGGAAACTTGTTCCTGTGCTGTACAGTGTGATATATCACTTTTCAGTTTTCCTGTTGTAATAATTGAACGGGCGACACGTATGTGATTTAGTTTACAAAGTTGTGCTTTGCTTTTCTGTTCTTTTGATGGAAACTTGTTTCTGTGCCGTACAGTGCCAGATAACACTTTTCGGTTTTCCTGTATTCTTAATTGAGCGAGTGACACACATGTGATTCAGTTTACAAAGTAGTGCTTTTCATTTACGCTCTTTCGTTGGAAACTTGTTCCTGATAGGAACAAGTTAGGGTTAGGGTTAGGGTTAGGGTTAGGGTTAGGGTTAGGGTTAGGTTAGGGCTCGGTAAGGGATAGGGTTAGGGTTACGGTTAGGGTTAGGGTTAGGTGTTAGGGTTAGGGTTAGGGTTAGGGTTAGGGTGAGGGACTTAGGGTTAGGGTTAGGGTTAGGGTTATATCATTTTTCAGTTTTCCTGTTATAATAATTGAACAGGCGACACATATGTGAAATAGTTTACAAATTTGTGCTTTGCATTTCTGTTCTTTCAATGGAAACTTGTTTCTCTGCCGTACAGTGCGAGATAACATTTTTCAGTTTTCATGTATTCCTAATTGAGCGAGCGACACACAGGTGATTCCGTTTAAGTGTAGTGCTTTGCTTTTCTGTTCTTTCGTTTGAAACTTGTTTCTGTGCTGTACATTGCCAGATAACACTTTTCGGTTTTCCTGTATTCTTAAATGAGAGATTGACACACATGTGATTCATTTTACAATGTAGTGCTTTTCATTTAAGTTCTTTCGTTGGAAACTTGTTCCTGTTAGGAACAAGTTAGGGTTAGGGTTAGGGATAGGGTTAGGGTTAGGTTAGGGCTCGGTAAGGGATAGGGATAGGGATAGGGTTAGGGTTAGGGTTAGGGTTAGGGTTAGGGGTTAGGGTTAGGGTTAGGGTTAGGGTTATATCACTTTTCAGTATTCCTGTTAGAATAATTGAACAGGGGACACGTATGTGAATTAGTTTACAAAGTTGTGCTTTGCATTTCTGTTCTTTCTTTGGAAACTTGTTTCTGTACCATACAGTGCGAGATAAAACTTTTCGGTTTTCCTGTATTCCTAATTATGCGAGCGACACAAATGTGATTTAGTGTACAAAGTAGTGCTTTGGATTTCTGTTCTTCGGTTGGAAACTTGTTTCTGTGCTGTACAGTGTGATATATCACTTTTCAGTTTTCCTGTTGTAATAATTGAACGGGCGACACGTATGTGATTTAGTTTACAAAGTTGTGCTTTTCATTTACGTTCTTTCTTTTGAAACTTTTTCCTGTTAGGAACAAGTTAGGGTTAGGGTTAGGGTTAGGGTTAGGGTTAGGGTTAGGTTAGGGCTGGGTAAGGGATAGGGTTAGGGTTAGGGTTATATCACTTTTCAGTTTTCCTGTTATAATAATTGAACAGGCGACACATATGTGAATTAGTTTACAAAGTTGTGCTTTGCATTTCTGTTCTTTCTTTGGAAACTTGTTTCTGTGCCATACAGTGCGAAATAGCACTTTTCAGTTTTCCTGTTATAATAATTGAACAGGGGACACGTATTTGAATTAGTTTACAATGTTGTGCTTTGCATTTCTGTTCTTTCTTTGGAAACTTGTTTCTGTGCCATACAGTGCGAGATAACACTTTTCGGTTTTCCTGTTGTAATAATTGAACAGGCGACATGTATGTGAATTAGTTTACAAAGCTGTGCTTTGTGTTTCTGTTCTTTCAATAGAAACTTGTTTC
>NW_026843646.1:11876091-11878591 GCF_030254825.1 Meriones unguiculatus | reverse complement strand
AGGGTTAGGGTTAGGGTTAGGGACTTATGGTTAGGGTTAGGGTTAGGGTTATATCACTTTTCAGGTTTCCTGTTATAATAATTGAACAGGCGACACATATGTGAATTAGTTTACAAAGTTGTGCTTTGCGTTTCTGTTCTTTCAATGGAAACTTGTTTCTGTGCCGTACAGTGCGAGATAACACTTTTCAGTTTTCCTGTATTCCTAATTGAGTGAGCGACACACAGGTGATTCCGTTTAAGAGTAGTGCTTTGCTTTTCTGTTCTTTCGTTGGAAACTTGTTCTTGTGCTGTACAGTGAGATATATCACTTTTCAGTTTTCCTGTATTCCTAATGGAGCGAGTGACACACATGTGATTTAGTTTACAAATTAGTGATTTTCTTTTTTCATTTGAAACTTGTTCCTGTGCTGTACAATATGATATATCACTTTTCAGTTTCCCTGTTATAATAATTGAACAGGCGGTACATATGTGAATTCGTTTACAAAGTTGTGCTTTGCGTTTCTCTTCTTTCGATGGAAACTTGTTTCTGTGCCGTACAGTGCGAGATAACACTTTTCAGTTTTCCTGTATTCCTAATTGAGCGAGTGACACACAGGTGATTCCGTTTAAGAGTAGTGCTTTGCTTTTCTCTTCTTTCGTTGGAAACTTGTTCTTGTGCTGTACAGTGAGATATATCACTTTTCAGTTTTCCTGTATTCCTAATGGAGCGAGTCACACACATGTGATTTAGTTTACAAATTAGTGATTTTCTTTTTTGTTCTTTCATTTGAAACTTGTTCCTGTGCTGTACAATATGATATATCACTTTTCAGTTTTCCTATTATAATAATTGAACAGGGGACACGTATGTGAATTAGTTTACAAAGTTGTGCTTTGCGTTTCTGTTCTTTCGATGGAAACTTGTTCCTGTGCTGTGCAGTGCGTTATATCACTTTTCAGTTTTCCTGTTATAATAATTGAACAGGGGACACGTATGTGAATTAGTTTACAAAGTTGTGCTTTGCATTTCTGTTCTTTCTTTGGAAACTTGTTTCTGTGCCATACAGTGCGCTTTAAAACTTTTCGGTTTTCCTGTATTTCTAATTGTGCGAGCGACACAAATGTGATTTAGTGTACAAAGTAGTGCTTTGGATTTCTGTTCTTCGGTTGGAAACTTGTTTCTGTGCTGTACAGTGTGATATATCAGTTTTCAGTTTTCCTGTTGTAATAATTGAATGGGCGATATGTATGTGATTTAGTTTACAAAGTTCTGCTTTGCTTTTCTGTTCTTTCGATGGAAACTTGTTTCTGTGCCGTACAGTGCAAGATAACACTTTTCGGTTTTCCTGTATTCTTAATTGAGCGAGGGACACACATGTGATTCAGTTTACAAAGTAGTGCTTTTCATTTACGTTCTTTCGTTGGAAACTTGTTCCTGTTAGGAATAAGTTAGGGTTAGGGTCAGGGTTAGGGTTAGGGTTAGGGTTAGGGTTAGGGTTAGGTTAGGGCTCGGTAAGGGATAGGGTTAGGGTTAGGGTTAGGGTTAGGTTAGAGCTGGGTAAGGGATAGGGTTAGGGTTAGGGTTAGGGTTAGGGTTGGGGGTTAGGGTTAGGGTTAGGGTTAGGGACTTATGGTTAGGGTTAGGGTTAGGGTTATATCACTTTTCAGGTTTCCTATTATAATAATTGAACAGGCAACACATATGTGAATTAGTTTACAAAGTTGTGCTTTGCGTTTCTGTTCTTTCAATGGAAACTTGTTTCTGTGCCGTACAGTGCGAGATAACACTTTTCAGTTTTCCTGTATTCCTAATTGAGTGAGCGACACACAGGTGATTCCGTTTAAGAGTAGTGCTTTGCTTTTCTGTTCTTTCGTTGGAAACTTGTTCTTGTGCTGTACAGTGAGATATATCACTTTTCAGTTTTCCTGTATTCCTAATGGAGCGAGTGACACACATGTGATTTAGTTTACAAATTAGTGATTTTCTTTTTTCATTTGAAACTTGTTCCTGTGCTGTACAATATATCACTTTTCAGTTTCCCTGTTATAATAATTGAACAGGCGGTACATATGTGAATTCGTTTACAAAGTTGTGCTTTGCGTTTCTCTTCTTTCGATGGAAACTTGTTTCTGTGCCGTACAGTGCGAGATAACACTTTTCAGTTTTCCTGTATTCCTAATTGAGCGAGCGACACACAGGTGATTCCGTTTAAGAGTAGTGCTTTGCTTTTCTGTTCTTTCGTTGGAAACTTGTTCTTGTGCTGTACAGTGAGATATATCACTTTTCAGTTTTCCTGTATTCCTAATGGAGCGAGTCACACACATGTGATTTAGTTTACAAATTAGTGATTTTCTTTTTTGTTCTTTCATTTGAAACTTGTTCCTGTGCTGTACAATATGATATATCACTTTTCAGTTTTTTTGCTATAATAATTGAACAGGCGATACGTATGTGAATTCGTTTACAAAGTTGTGCTTTGAGTTTCTGTTCTTTCGATGGAAACTTGTTCCTGTGC
>NW_026843646.1:11866091-11871091 GCF_030254825.1 Meriones unguiculatus | reverse complement strand
GGGTAGGGTTAGGGTTAGGGTTAGGGTTAGGGTTAGGTTAGGGCTGGGTAAGGGATAGGGTTAGGGTTAGGGTTAGGGTTAGGGTTAGGGTTAGGGGTTAGGGTTAGGGTTAGGGTTAGGGTTAGGGTTAGGGACTTAGGGTTAGGGTTAGGGTTAGGGTTAGGGTTAGGGTTAGGGTTATATCACTTTTCAGGTTTCCTGTTATAATAATTGAACAGGCGACACATATGTGAATTAGTTTACAAAGTTGTGCTTTGCGTTTCTGTTCTTTCAATGGAAACTTGTTTCTGTGCCGTACAGTGCGAGATAACACTTTTCAGTTTTCCTGTATTCCTAATTGAGCGAGCGACACACAGGTGATTCCGTTTAAAAGTAGTGCTTTGCTTTTCTGTTCTTTCGTTGGAAACTTGTTCTTGTGCTGTACAGTGAGATATATCACTTTTCAGTTTTCCTGTATTCCTAATGGAGCGAGTGACACACATGTGATTTAGTTTACAAATTAGTGATTTTCTTTTTTGTTCTTTCATTTGAAACTTGTTCCTGTGCTATACAATATGATATATCACTTTTCAGTTTTCCTGTTATAATAATTGAACAGGCGACACGTATGTGAATTCGTTTACAAAGTTGTGCTTTGAGTTTCTTTTCTTTCGATGGAAACTTGTTCCTGTGCTGTACAGTGCGTTATATCACTTTTCAGTTTTCCTGTTATAATAATTGAACAGGCGACACATATGTGAATTAGTTTACAAAGTTGTGCTTTGCGTTTCTGTTCTTTCGATGGAAACTTGTTCCTGTGCTGTGCAGTGCGTTATATCACTTTTCAGTTTTCCTGTTATAATAATTGAACAGGGGACAAGTATGTGAATTAGTTTACAAAGTTGTGCTTTGCAGTTCTGTTCTTTCTATGGAAACTTGTTTCTATGCCATACAGTGCGAGATAAAACTTTTCGGTTTTCCTGTATTCCTAATTGTACGAGCGACACAAATGTGATTTAGTGTACAAAGTAGTGCTTTGGATTTCTGTTCTTCGGTTGGAAACTTGTTTCTGTGCTGTGCAGTGTGATATATCAGTTTTCAGTTTTCCTGTTGTAATAATTGAACGGGCGATACGTATGTGATTTAATTTACAAAGTTGTGCTTTGCTTTTCTGTTCTTTCAATGGAAACTTGTTTCTGTGCCGTACAGTGCAAGATAACACTTTTCGGTTTTCCTGTATTCTTAATTGAGCGAGTGACACACATGTGATTCAGTTTACAAAGTAGTGCTTTTCATTTATGTTCTTTCGTTGGAAACTTGTTCCTGTTAGGAATAAGTTAGGCTTAGGGTTAGGGTTAGGGTTAGGGTTAGGGTTAGGGCTCGGTAAGGGATAGGGTTAGGGTTAGGGGTAGGGTTAGGGTTAGGGTTAGGGTTAGGGTTAGGTTAGGGCTGGGTAAGGGATAGGGTTAGGGTTAGGGTTAGGGTTAGGGTTAGGGTTAGGGGTTAGGGTTAGGGTTAGGGTTAGGGTTAGGGTTAGGGACTTAGGGTTAGGGTTAGGGTTAGGGTTAGGGTTAGGGTTAGGGTTATATCACTTTTCAGGTTTCCTGTTATAATAATTGAACAGGCGACACATATGTGAATTAGTTTACAAAGTTGTGCTTTGCGTTTCTGTTCTTTCAATGGAAACTTGTTTCTGTGCCGTACAGTGCGAGATAACACTTTTCAGTTTTCCTGTATTCCTAATTGAGCGAGCGACACACAGGTGATTCCGTTTAAAAGTAGTGCTTTGCTTTTCTGTTCTTTCCTTGGAAACTTGTTCTTGTGCTGTACAGTGAGATATATCACTTTTCAGTTTTCCTGTATTCCTAATGGAGCGAGTGACACACATGTGATTTAGTTTACAAATTAGTGATTTTCTTTTTTGTTCTTTCATTTGAAACTTGTTCCTGTGCTGTACAATATGATATATCACTTTTCAGTTTTCCTGTTATAATAATTGAACAGGCGACACGTATGTGAATTCGTTTACAAAGTTGTGCTTTGAGTTTCTTTTCTTTCGATGGAAACTTGTTCCTGTGCTGTACAGTGCGTTATATCACTTTTCAGTTTTCCTGTTATAATAATTGAACAGGCGACACATATGTGAATTAGTTTACAAAGTTGTGCTTTGCGTTTCTGTTCTTTCGATGGAAACTTGTTCCTGTGCTGTGCAGTGCGTTATATCACTTTTCAGTTTTCCTGTTATAATAATTGAACAGGGGACAAGTATGTGAATTAGTTTACAAAGTTGTGCTTTGCAGTTCTGTTCTTTCTATGGAAACTTGTTTCTATGCCATACAGTGCGAGATAAAACTTTTCGGTTTTCCTGTATTCCTAATTGTACGAGCGACACAAATGTGATTTAGTGTACAAAGTAGTGCTTTGGATTTCTGTTCTTCGGTTGGAAACTTGTTTCTGTGCTGTGCAGTGTGATATATCAGTTTTCAGTTTTCCTGTTGTAATAATTGAACGGGCGATACGTATGTGATTTAATTTACAAAGTTGTGCTTTGCTTTTCTGTTCTTTCAATGGAAACTTGTTTCTGTGCCGTACAGTGCAAGATAACACTTTTCGGTTTTCCTGTATTCTTAATTGAGCGAGTGACACACATGTGATTCAGTTTACAAAGTAGTGCTTTTCATTTACGTTCTTTCGTTGGAAACTAGTTCCTGTTAGGAATAAGTTAGGGTTAGGGTCAGGGTTAGGGTTAGGGTTATGGTTAGGTTAGGGCTCGGTAAGGGATAGGGTTAGGATTAGGGTTACGGTTAGGGTTAGGTTAGGGCTGGGTAAGGGATAGGGTTAGGGTTAGGGTTAGGGTTAGGGTTAGGGTTAGGGTTAGGGGTTAGGGTTAGGGTTAGGGTTAGGGTTAGGGTTAGGGACTTAGGGTTAGGGTTAGGGTTACGGTTATATCACTTTTCAGGTTTCCTGTTATAATAATTGAGCAGGCAACACATATGTGAATTAGTTTACAAAGTTGTGCTTTGCGTTTCTGTTCTTTCAATGGAAACTTGTTTCTGTGCCGTACAGTGCGAGATAACACTTTTCAGTTTTCCTGTATTCCTAATTGAGTGAGCGACACACAGGTGATTCCGTTTAAGAGTAGTGCTTTGCTTTTCTGTTCTTTCGTTGGAAACTTGTTCTTGTGCTGTACAGTGAGATATATCACTTTTCAGTTTTCCTGTATTCCTAATGGAGCGAGTCACACACATGTGATTTAGTTTACAAATTAGTGATTTTCTTTTTTCATTTGAAACTTGTTCCTGTGCTGTACAATATGATATATCACTTTTCAGTTTCCCTGTTATAATAATTGAACAGGCGGTACATATGTGAATTCGTTTACAAAGTTGTGCTTTGCGTTTCTGTTCTTTCGATGGAAACTTGTTTCTGTGCCGTACAGTGCGAGATAACACTTTTCAGTTTTCCTGTATTCCTAATTGAGCGAGCGACACACAGGTGATTCCGTTTAAGAGTAGTGCTTTGCTTTTCTGTTCTTTCGTTGGAAACTTGTTCTTGTGCTGTACAGTGAGATATATCACTTTTCAGTTTTCCTGTATTCCTAATGGAGCGAGTCACACACATGTGATTTAGTTTACAAATTAGTAATTTTCTTTTTTGTTCTTTCATTTGAAACTTGTTCCTGTGCTGTACAATATGATATATCACTTTTCAGTTTTCCTGTTATAATAATTGAACAGGCGACACGTATGTGAATTCGTTTACAAAGTTGTGCTTTGAGTTTCTTTTCTTTCGATGGAAACTTGTTCCTGTGCTGTACAGTGCGTTATATCACTTTTCAGTTTTCCTGTTATAATAATTGAACAGGCGACACATATGTGAATTAGTTTACAAAGTTGTGCTTTGCGTTTCTGTTCTTTCGATGGAAACTTGTTCCTGTGCTGTGCAGTGCGTTATATCACTTTTCAGTTTTCCTGTTGTAATAATTGAACAGGGGACACGTATGTGAATTAGTTTACAAAGTTGTGCTTTGCTTTTCTGTTCTTTCGATGGAAACTTGTTTCTGTGCCATACAGTGCAAGATAACACTTTTCGGTTTTCCTGTATTCTTAATTGAGCGAGTGACACACATGTGATTCAGTTTACAAAGTAGTGCTTTTCATTTATGTTCTTTCGTTGGAAACTTGTTCCTGTTAGGAATAAGTTAGGCTTAGGGTTAGGGTTAGGGTTAGGGTTAGGGTTAGGGTTAGGGCTCGGTAAGGGATAGGGTTAGGGTTAGGGGTAGGGTTAGGGTTAGGGTTAGGGTTAGGTTAGGGCTGGGTAAGGGATAGGGTTAGGGTTAGGGTTAGGGTTAGGGTTAGGGTTAGGGGTTAGGGTTATATCACTTTTCAGGTTTCCTGTTATAATAATTGAACAGGCGACACATATGTGAATTAGTTTACAAAGTTGTGCTTTGCGTTTCTGTTCTTTCAATGGAAACTTGTTTCTGTGCCGTACAGTGCGAGATAACACTTTTCAGTTTTCCTGTATTCCTAATTGAGCGAGCGACACACAGGTGATTCCGTTTAAAAGTAGTGCTTTGCTTTTCTGTTCTTTCGTTGGAAACTTGTTCTTGTGCTGTACAGTGAGATATATCACTTTTCAGTTTTCCTGTATTCCTAATGGAGCGAGTGACACACATGTGATTTAGTTTACAAATTAGTGATTTTCTTTTTTGTTCTTTCATTTGAAACTTGTTCCTGTGCTGTATAATATGATATATCACTTTTCAGTTTTCCTGTTATAATAATTGAACAGGCGACACGTATGTGAATTCGTTTACAAAGTTGTGCTTTGAGTTTCTTTTCTTTCGATGGAAACTTGTTCCTGTGCTGTACAGTGCGTTATATCACTTTTCAGTTTTCCTGTTATAATAATTGAACAGGCGACACATATGTGAATTAGTTTACAAAGTTGTGCTTTGCGTTTCTGTTCTTTCGATGGAAACTTGTTCCTGTGCTGTGCAGTGCGTTATATCACTTTTC
>NW_026843646.1:11858591-11861091 GCF_030254825.1 Meriones unguiculatus | reverse complement strand
CGTATGTGAATTCGTTTACAAAGTTGTGCTTTGAGTTTCTGTTCTTTCGATGGAAACTTGTTCCTGTGCTGTGCAGTGCGTTATATCACTTTTCAGTTTTCCTGTTATAATAATTGAACAGGCGACACATATGTGAATTAGTTTACAAAGTTGTGCTTTGCGTTTCTGTTCTTTCGATGGAAACTTGTTCCTGTGCTGTGCAGTGCGTTATATCACTTTTCAGTTTTCCTGTTATAATAATTGAACAGGGGACACGTATGTGAATTAGTTTACAAAGTTGTGCTTTGCATTTCTGTTCTTTCTTTGGAAACTTGTTTCTGTTCCATACAGTGCTCTTTAAAACTTTTCGGTTTTCCTGTATTCCTAATTGTGCGAGCGACACAAATGTGATTTAGTGTACAAAGTAGTGCTTTGGATTTCTGTTCTTCGGTTGGAAACTTGTTTCTGTGCTGTACAGTGTGATATATCAGTTTTCAGTTTTCCTGTTGTAATAATTGAATGGGCGATACGTATGTGATTTAGTTTACAAAGTTGTGCTTTGCTTTTCTGTTCTTTCGATGGAAACTTGTTTCTGTGCCGTACAGTGCAAGATAACACTTTTCGGTTTTCCTGTATTCTTAATTGAGCGAGTGACACACATGTGATTCAGTTTACAAAGTAGTGCTTTTCATTTACGTTCTTTCGTTGGAAACTTGTTCCTGTTAGGAATAAGTTAGGGTTAGGGTTAGGGTTAGGGTTAGGGTTAGGTTAGGGCTGGGTAAGGGATAGGGTTAGGGTTAGGGTTAGGGTTAGGGTTAGGGTTAGGGGTTAGGGTTAGGGTTAGGGTTAGGGTTAGGGACTTATGGTTAGGGTTAGGGTTAGGGTTATATCACTTTTCAGGTTTCCTGTTATAATAATTGAACAGGCGACACATATGGGAATTAGTTTACAAAGTTGTGCTTTGCGTTTCTGTTCTTTCAATGGAAACTTGTTTCTGTGCCGTACAGTGCGAGATAACACTTTTCAGTTTTCCTGTATTCCTAATTGAGCGAGCGACACACAGGTGATTCCGTTTAAAAGTAGTGCTTTGCTTTTCTGTTCTTTCGTTGGAAACTTGTTCTTGTGCTGTACAGTGAGATATATCACTTTTCAGTTTTCCTGTATTCCTAATGGAGCGAGTGACACACATGTGATTTAGTTTACAAATTAGTGATTTTCTTTTTTCATTTGAAACTTGTTCCTGTGCTGTACAATATGATATATCACTTTTCAGTTTTCCTATTATAATAATTGAACAGGGGACACGTATGTGAATGAGTTTACAAAGTTGTGCTTTGCATTTCGGTTCTTTCTTTGGAAACTTGTTTCTGTGCCATACAGTGCGCTTTAAAACTTTTCGGTTTTCCTGTATTTCTAATTGTGCGAGCGACACAAATGTGATTTAGTGTACAAAGTAGTGCTTTGGATTTCTGTTCTTCGGTTGGAAACTTGTTTCTGTGCTGTACAGTGTGATATATCAGTTTTCAGTTTTCCTGTTGTAATAATTGAATGGGCGATACGTATGTGATTTAGTTTACAAAGTTCTGCTTTGCTTTTCTGTTCTTTCGATGGAAACTTGTTTCTGTGCCGTACAGTGCAAGATAACACTTTTCGGTTTTCCTGTATTCTTAATTGAGCGAGTGACACACATGTGATTCAGTTTACAAAGTAGTGCTTTTCATTTACGTTCTTTCGTTGGAAACTTGTTCCTGTTAGGAATAAGTTAGGGTTAGGGTTAGGGTTAGGGTTAGGGTTAGGTTAGGGCTGGGTAAGGGATAGGGTTAGGGTTAGGGTTAGGGTTAGGGTTAGGGGTTAGGGTTAGGGTTAGGGTTAGGGTTAGGGACTTATGGTTAGGGTTAGGGTTAGGGTTATATCACTTTTCAGGTTTCCTGTTATAATAATTGAACAGGCGACACATATGTGAATTAGTTTACAAAGTTGTGCTTTGCGTTTCTGTTCTTTCAATGGAAACTTGTTTCTGTGCCGTACAGTGCGAGATAACACTTTTCAGTTTTCCTGTATTCCTAATTGAGCGAGCGACACACAGGTGATTCCGTTTAAAAGTAGTGCTTTGCTTTTCTGTTCTTTCGTTGGAAACTTGTTCTTGTGCTGTACAGTGAGATATATCACTTTTCAGTTTTCCTGTATTCCTAATGGAGCGAGTGACACACATGTGATTTAGTTTACAAATTAGTGATTTTCTTTTTTCATTTGAAACTTGTTCCTGTGCTGTACAATATGATATATCACTTTTCAGTTTTCCTATTATAATAATTGAACAGGGGACACGTATGTGAATGAGTTTACAAAGTTGTGCTTTGCCTTTCGGTTCTTTCTTTGGAAACTTGTTTCTGTGCCATACAGTGCGCTTTAAAACTTTTCGGTTTTCCTGTATTTCTAATTGTGCGAGCGACACAAATGTGATTTAGTGTACAAAGTAGTGCTTTGGATTTCTGTTCTTCGGTTGGAAACTTGTTTCTGT